>NC_136264.1:66237267-66299767 GCF_964187855.1 Myxine glutinosa | reverse complement strand
CTGGAGTTCTCCTCAAGCCGCACCGCGCGCCCTCAGCCTCGTCTCGCGAACGTCAACAGCGCGACACAGCGTGCGCTTTCGGGAGGGGCGGAGCCAAGCCGAGCAACATATATATATACACATCGATCATTGATCGTGAACCGGAAAATATAATAAATTACTGATATTTAGCGACTCGAAAGGTTCTTTATCAACAACGTATTTTCTCGTGCTTCTGCTGACCTGTCTGCAAGGTGTATAAATCGAAGTCCCGAGTGCGAATCAAAGGTGAGCCCGTCCTGAGGTAATTAGCGATTGGGAACGATTCAGAACCTGTGGGTAAATAACCCTTGGTAATTTCCCCAACAGTTTTCCGGACGACAGACTGCCGGTAGGGGACATGTATTGCAGCGCAATACTCAGAATGCTTGTTCATCAATGTGTGCCATCCCTTGGATGGACGTTAAACTGGGTGCCCCATTTGTCTGCATTAGTTGGTGGACGTTGAAGAACCAATGCTGTCTTCATGAAGAGTAGGTAATCTTACGCTGGTGTCCTGGCCAAATTCTAAATTCTTGCCTTAACTACTGCTCAGAGGGCAATGGCAAACCTCCAGTATAACAATTGCCAAGAAACTTCTTATAGAGTGCAGTACATCAGAAGCAGAATAGAATATATACTTCTTGGACTATTGTGAGTATCTCATCCGTATAACTTTGTGAACTCCCCTCGTATACAACATTTGAATCTGCGATCCCAATTTGATGAGCTAAGTGCTCAATTGGGAACACAAAACAGGGGTAAGTGCTTTTCCCTGACAGGTTTCCCATTGATAAGTAGGGCTGTGGAAGTTGTGGTCACCAGCAAACAGTGGGCCGCTCCTACTCCCAGCTTAACAAGCTTCCTTCTGTGTGCTTTTTCTGGATGTTTGCTGTGGGATGAAAGGAAGACAGATAAACCTGTTGCTTTGATATGTACTTGCTCTTATCAAAAACCTCAAAAGGCTAACTCGTGGAGGAGGTTGGATTTCCGGCAGCCACACGGTCATATCTTTGAAGAACAGAGCCGCATCTGCCATATTGAGTATTATACGCGTTAAACAAACTTATTCTGGAAAATATGTTTACCGCAGATTGGCAACAGGTTCATGTGAAATCTTTCTCTTCTTCCTTCTGTTTGTGCAGCTTGTCAGACAATAAATTTACGAGTGCCTTTTCAAGTTGTCCCAAGTGGATTTTGACCCATACTATAGGCGCACAGTTAATCCTTTCCTCTTTGCCTCTTGAGTTGTTTCGAAGCATACTTGACAGTTTCTTTGAGGTTTCCTTTTCATCGTTTTCGGCTAAGGAAGGAGGACTGCCCTTAATTTTGGTGAACTCTCTTTTGACCTGTCGGCTTCAAATGCAAAGAACACAGAGCATTTCAAATCCAGAGCCTTGCCGTGGTAATAGATTACAGTAGATCTGAGAAGGAAATGTCTATGTTACAGTAGATCTGCATTCGGACTCACTTGCTGAAAGAGCGACAATCCCTTCCTTTCTGTAACAGGTGAGGCTAATTATATCAACTGGTATCAACACCGGTCACATGGGTTCATTTGTCATTGACTGGACACGTGACGATTTTTTTTGGGGGTTTTTCCCCCATTTTGTTTAAGGCTCATAGAGGAGATTATCAAGATTCAGGGAACATCACATGAGCAACAATAATATTAGCGGACAATGGATGGATAAACACCGTATATAACATTATTTTTTATACTTGGGCTAAGGCTCGTATTAGAGCTGACACACACACACACACACACACACACACACACACACACACTTAACACAGCCACTGAGCTTGGGGGAAGTGTCGTCACTACCGTCACTTCCCGGGATTCTCTGGGTACCAGTGACGTCATAACAATGGCGCCGCTTTTCTCACCGTACTCAGCGGGGCATTTCCTCGAGAGGAAGTTCCTCCTCCCCATGAATGCCAACCAATGGGGATTGTCCGTGCTCTATCCTTTTCAAGCAAGGAAGCAGCACATACTATTTTAAAAGTCTTTGGTATGACTTGAACCGGTCCAAACAAGATGGGTGTTTTTTAGGAGACACCATCTCCTTGCTGGATGGTTGTTGACTCCATGCGGGGGCTCATCTGCCCTTTGCCAGGTGTTGTTATTGGTCCTGGCAGGGTGTCACTGTCACTCTCCCAACAAGAAAAGCCAGTGAGGGTGTCGGTTTAGTCGCCAATAATCCGACCATGTGGCAGGTAGCACTGGGTTACATGTTACCAGTGGCAATCCAAAAAGACTGACCTGACTCTATAAGATTTGAATTTGGGATCTCAGTATCACGAGAGATTTGCTGAAATGGTAAAAAAAAATTGTACCGGTACCTGTACTCTACTTATTTACCGGTACCTGTACTCTACTTATTTGTCTTGTCACTTTGTCTGAATCAAACACTTAATGATTTCCATTCAAGTTGTGGGAATTCAAGGATTGTACTGAATATCGGTTTTTGAGTCAAGTTTGAAGCAATGAAATTTGAGAACCTTTCGCAGAGATGATGGAGGTATGCCAACTGAACCTCGGTGTAAATAGGTATCAGTAGCCTAGAAAATACCCGTTCAGCAACGCTCATCATATCCTGATGGATCGTTGAGATCAAGTGAGGATGTGTGTACCGTACACAGAGTAAGCACAACAGCTCACAAGAGCATTCTTACTCGATGGTCATTTGTATAGCTCACACTCATCAAGGACACAAATTTGTCGAAGCTCTGTTGCCATTTCGCAAAACCTATGGACAGGGTAATAGCATGACAGGTGAAAGTGTACGACTTGTACTGATGCCATCCTGTTTTAGTAGCTAACTGATGTTAAGAAAGTATTGTCTCCGCAGCACGATGATACACAATGGCTCGGCTGCCAGAATGGCCTCGATGTATGCACACTCCTTTCTGAGCCTTCTTGCCTTGGTTTGAATCTTGGCCCAGCTATAAACAGTCATCCTTATGTTTTGCAAGCAGGGCGATTCATCAATACGCGTCGTCGCTCGGATGGATGTTAAATTGGGCTCTCTATCTTACATCGGAGTGGTGGCCCGTCCAGGATTATAGCGCATAGGCAATAAACTGCTTTGGCAAAACTGATGCTCTATATAGAGCATGGTACACAGGCAGATAGACGGACAGACATTCACAAAAAAACCTGTCTTGCAGTGTAGCACTCTTCCAGGTTCAATTATTGCGTCTTGTTAGTTTCTGGAATCATGTTGGTGGAGCCTCAAGTTTACAGAAATGTCGAATGTTATCACCTTAAAATTCACTCAAACTTCTCTTTTGTGTAACCCATGTGTCCAGAGCAACACACGAGTGAAACGTTATTTAATTTGAACACCTCAAAAAGACACTTATTTACTTCATAGCTTACCTAAGGGCATTTCATCATCCAAATAGGAAATCTTGCAGTGAGTTCATGTAAACTGCTTCTTGTGCCGATTACAAACTGTCTATTATATATTACAAATATTTATTATCACAAATATACATTATTAATGCAAATATTCTTATATTATTAATACAAATATTATTAATACAAATATATATTATTACAAATATTATTGTGTCTATTACAAACTGTCTATTATTTCAAATATTTATTATCACAAATATATATTATTAATACAAATATTCTTATATTATTAATACAAATATTATTAATACAAATATATATTATTACAAACTGTCTATTATTACAAATATTTATTATCACAAATATATATTATTAATACAAATATTCTTATATTATTAATACAAATATTATTAATACAAATATTTTTTATTACAAACTGTCTATTATTACAAATATTTATTATCACAAATATATATTATTAATACAAATATTCTTATATTATTAATACAAATATTATTAATACAAATACAAATATATATTAATACAAATATTCTTATAATATTAATACAAATATTATTAATACAAATACAAATATATATTATTAATACAAATATTCTTATATTATTAATACAAATCTTACAAATACAAATATATATTATTACAAATATTCTTGTGCCGATTATAAACAAACTGCCTCGGATAATGATGACCTGCGCGAAAATGTCTGCGAGGTGCATTTGTCTTGAAAAAGAGGTCCTCCCACAATCCTTCCCCCCACATCCTCTGATTGTATAGTTTCCATCTGGATTGTCCATCGATGATTGTGTAGCCACGTCTGCAGAAGAAAGTAACTGAAACTTGAGATGGACAGTGTTCCGTGACAAAGGTGCTTTAGTACTTGTGAATGAATGAGCAAAAGTGGAAATGAGGTTGATATGCGTGTGGAAATAATCATCGAAAGAGAGCACCAAAGCGATATGGAAATGCAATTGAGCTACTTCACTTCCCGTTTTATTATTTCCATCTTTATAAAACAAATGAACTCCGTCACTCAATAATATGCTCTGCACGGATTTGCCGTGCTTTTTGGGAGCTTTCCTATCATCTTCACTCTTGTTCATGAAAAACCTTTTCAGCAACTTGAAAGGCTCCTTGAGCATGTGAGGTTGATGGCAGAAGGAAAGGACTAACTAATATCTCGGCACGATGACTCCATGGCGCCTAAGACCGAGGAGCCCCTTCATAACGCATTAGACTGATAAAAACCAGGATTCATATCCAAGGCCTCTCTCGAGCCCTGCCTCCATTTAGACTTTTTCATGAACTGGTGTATTTGTTTTGGCAAGACGGAACAGATTTGTGAAAAAAATAATCAAATGATGATCCAATTCAGTCTCTGTATTTGATGGCAATTGCGTAATTTCTTTCAGAAGGAAATTCACTCAAAGGCCTTGGAATTCTAAATGACCTTTGACCTTCTTTTTTTTTCCACCTTTTTCACTTTCACAATGATTTCACTTCTTTTTTTTTTCATTTTGAAATGATTTTTTTATGGCAATGACCTTTTGTCCACCACCCCTTCTCCACTATCCCAAAATACGTTTTTCACATGAAGTGTTCAACCGGATTACCGGTGGAATCTAGCTGGGTTCAAAAGTGCTGGCATGGATAAGATTATCATGTGTAATGGTTGTTGTTGTTGTTGTTGTTGTTGTTGTGTCACGGTGGTTTAGCTACAGTCTCGAAAGGTCATTACTGAACAACCTGAAATTTGTTTGATCATTTAGAAAATATGAAGTGCTTGAAGTTGGATTTTGTATCGAAAATCCCAGTTGAGGAAACTCTAGGATATTTAGGGGTGACATAGATAAGGGAGAATGTATGTACGTCCTTGTGGGACAGTATGACATCGACAACGGTGAAAGCATCAAAAACCTAGAACGGCACTCGGTAGAGCGCATACCTCTGCCAGGCTAAACAGTTTACGTTTTGTATTCCACTGATAGGCCGGATCTGGATTCGGACCTGAACCAAAATTTAATCGGCTTGTTGTTGTCACCTAACCAACTCATCCCCAAAGTTTAGTCATAACTCGTCCACATGTTTTTTTAAATATCATGCTTTTTATTGCTTTTCGCTCAATATCTCAATGGTGAAGAATCACTTAAAAATTAAATAATTATCATATCCGAATCCATATTCAGATCTTCACCAAAATCGAATCGATTCGTCCTTGTAACACATCTAAGCGGTCCACCAAGTTTCGTCCACATCCGTCCAGAACTTTTTGAGATATCGTGCAATGTATCGGTTTTCGCCCTATACCCAATGGTGAAGAATCACTTTTTAAAATTCTACTTTCTAGATCCGAATCTGGATCTTCACCAAAATCTAATCATTTTAGTCAGGTTCACTATGTTTTTTCGTTCAAAATTTTGGTAGATTAGCAAAACTATACATTTTTGGAATATTCAGAGCATGAGGAATCCAAAAATTAATGTTGGCATTTGCGTAGACACCTTTGCGAAAATGACACTCAGGACAGTGATGAAGATCTGGAAAAGCATATTCCTGAACGGTGTAGACCTCGTAGATCCTGTGTATAGGACTTATAGTTCAATCTGATACTACCTATAACTTCCTATAACAACCTATAACTTCAAAGGACTTGCAATATCATGTATTATGTAATACAGTTATATCACAAATATAAAGACAATGGTTTTCAATTACCTTTGTTTGTTGCTTTTCTATAATCCTGAGCACTATTTTGAGGCCTTTATTGGATTCCTTGACCCAGAAAACATAGGATTAGCATATTTAATTAAGTCTCTAGGTTGACTAGAAGCCGAGATCGCGCAAAATATGTATTTTATGGCGGCCATTTTCAAAATCCAAAATGGCGGCCATGCAGGTGTCTGTGCAAATGCCAACATTGATTTTCAGATTCTCCATGCTCTGAAGATTCCAAAAATGTACAGGTTTGCTAATCCCAAAATTTTGAAAGAAATTATATTTGTTAACATAGTGAACCTGACTATTTCGTCCTTGTCCCATGCACAACACGCTCTGCCAAATTTTGTCCGAATTCGTCCACAACTTTTTGAGATACCTTGTTCACAGACAGACAGACCAACAAGCAAACAAACAAATGAAAAATCGGTCAGAGACCGAGGACTTGCAAGAATATACTTTTTTTATCGGCCATTTTGGACAAATATGGCGGCCGAACGACGTGGCCGATGACGTCATCATTATTTGTTTACTATCATCTATTTTGTCATCATTATCTAAGCTAATTTATTCCTAGATTATGCTCAAGAAATTTCATCTTGATCGGATGAAGTTTTGTACTTGTCGAATTATGACGTCATAATGGACGCACCTATGACATCATCATTAACATATTTTATTCCCCATGGAGAGTTCTTTTCAATGAGCCATGTCTCAATTTTTTCTATTCAGCACTTTCGGGGATATAGAGTATGGTGTTCCAAAAGTTTGAAGATTGGATTTTCATTTCTCCACAAGCCTGCCCCTATTCCAATTGAAGAAAGTAGTTTGTGGTGAAGATTTGAGCTTGATTGGACAATATTTAGAGGTTGCTCAAAATGTTGACAAATTTTAATGAATAATAAGATACATAATTTTTAGCATCATACATCAATTCATAGATAATTATCTATTTTCGATTACTCAAATTATTTATATTGTTGGCTTGCACTTGTCTTCAATGGTATGACCAAGAGATTGTGCAAAAGCACTGGCCACAAACATAGCACGCCAATCTGAGAGATTTACTCTGTCCAGAGTTGCCACTATTGCTGGAGTGGTCCCCTTGATGGGAGCTTTTTTCGCCTGTTTGGCAGAAGATGGACTTTGGAGTTTGAATTCATTGTCCCCTGAATCGGAGCTTTCAATCTCAGACTCATCATCATCATCAACCACAGCCGATGTTGATGGAACAGATTGCATTGCTGTTCGAGTCTCAGCAGCATGTTTCTTCTTTCTTTTATCTTCATTCTCAAGCCTGATACGCTTTCTGTTCTCCTTCACTGCCAGAGTGTTGTCCACAGATCCCATACGTGAACTTGAGGGATCCTCACGCTGCATGATAAGGAATGCTTTGTCTTCTTCATTCGTCATTTTCTCAAGCGCATCATTTGGTGAGATATCGAAGAGGGATTGAAGATCATCTTTGAACATCTGATCCTTCACTCTATAGTTTTCGAATGTCTTGGTTCTATTTTTCTTTACCAGTTTGTAGGCATCATACAACTTCAAAAGTTGACGCTCACAGGAATCTACTCTCTGCACTGGAATTCGTGCTTTCTCCCAGTATGCACACACAGCTTCAACACTAAGTTTGGCACTTTCACGAACTGTATGGTGTTCTTGTATGTGATGGTACCCCATTTTCTGCAATGTGTGTCCTTTGGTTGGTAGTCCCCCACATATTAATTTCCTTTTCAGACTTGCCCAGCAACCAAACTGTGGAAGAGCTGCGAGTTTCTGCCATCTGAAAAAAACTGGATAAATTTAAAATGTTATTTTTTGAGCAACCTCTAAATAAGTTCCAATTGACCTCATATTTGGTTCATATGATCTTTATAAACATAGGAACAAGCGCAGCCTTGTGGAGTATGGATTTTTAATAGTATTAAATATTACATATATCTGTGGACCACCCTAATATAGAGGTGCAAAGTTTTTCGGTTTTTCCAAGATGGCGGCCGAACCACGTGACTGATGACGTCATCAATTGGGTACAGTCTATTCCAGGGCAAGACAAATATGTGTGTAAAGTTTGGCGATTCTACGTGCAACGGTGTAGACGTAGTGCTGCGCACAGACAAACAGACAAACAGACAGACAGAGAAACAGACAGACAAACCAACCGATCAACATATTTGCCGGAATCTTTTCCGGTGACTTTTCTTTTCTTCAAAATCGAAGATTTTGCAAGTACAGTATATTTGTCGGTTGCGTTTGTGGTTCAGTCTGTTTGTTTGTTTGTCTGTTTGTCACCGGCCTACAGGTCACAATTCTAAACCGATCGTCACGAAACTTCACCAAGTTGTATAAGTCGTCCCAATTGAGAAGCCTATTGTTTTTGAGGTCAATGGTCATCTGGAGGTCAAATTTCTAAAATCGCCATTTTAAATCCGATTGACTTGAAAATTGAATAGCATTTGAATATCAAGTCACTAAATTGGGAAACGTACTATTTTTAGGTCAAAAGGAATCTTCGATTCTGCAAGTAACAAACAGACAGACCGACAGCGGTGAAAACATAACCTCCATCCACCTTTGGTGGCAGAGGTAAAAAAAAAAGAAGAAAGAAAAGATTCTGGAAAAGGTGTGTTATGGGATTATATAATGGGTTATCTGAGGAATGTGTATGTTGTGCAGCTTGTGGCAATGTGGCTATGCGATGGTCCAACTGCAGCAGCTACATATATACATCTTACATGAGGGTAAGTTGATAAATAAAGATAATTAGCCACCAACACGCTTTATTTTTTTTGGGAAGACTTCCATTTTTCAACGTAGTCCCCTTGCACGTGTACACACTTCTCCCACCACTTCACAATGTTATGGATGTCCTCATAATGCAAGGATTTTGCTCAGTCCCTGTTACATTCCCACACCTCAAATCATTATAGAAGTTCATTGTGCCAAAGTTGTCAAACAGATGAAAATCTGACTGTGTGAGATCCGTAGTGCAAATGTGTAGGGTAGTCGTTTAAAAAAAAGGTTTGTAGAGTAATTGGGTCAGGTGAGTCTTTTGGGACTGCCACTGATAACGTGCAGCCCAGTGCTACCTGCCACATGGGCGAGTTTTGGGCGATTAAACAGACACCACTCACTGGCTTTGCTAGTGCGGAGTGTGACTGTGGCACCCTGCAGGACTAAAACCAACACCTGATAAAGGGAGGATGAGCTCCCTTCGGGAGCCAACGGCCATCCAGTAAGCAGATGGTGTCTCCTAAAAAAACACCCATCCGGATTGGACCGGTTTGTGCCAAGTCAGGTATCCGAGAGGGGTAGTGCAACCCTTGAAGTGAGGTGGAGAAGCTAGTATTAGCAAACGGCAACCATCAAAAGGGAGATGAAATAGAGTTTAGCCAAAGGCAACCAAAAAACTACATCGGTGGGGAAGATGATGCCCTCATTGTGTGTTCATATTCGCTGTCGTGTTGCAGATTGACACCAGTGGCGAGTGTCCCACAATGCTTTGCGTGTATTGCTGGCTTCAATTTTGTGTGCATAAATGTCGAGTTTGATGCACTTGTTACTCTTTCATTGAACGTATTAAAGTGAGTAACAAGAACACCCTCCAGTCCCAGAAAATTGTCCTCTTGACTTTCCTGACAGTTGTACCAGACTTGATCTTTGTTGGTGTGGATGCCGATGTGTGTTTCCCTTGATGGATGACCGTTTACCCTCGAGTCCGTAATTCTGAACAGATGTTTCATCGGTGGTGATCGTACATGACAAAAATGCATCGCCTCCTGCTTCGTATCACCGGAGAAGACCATGGAATATTCACAAATGGGTCTATTTGTATTCAGCAGTGTGCGGCATCCCCCTCGCACCGATGTTTGCCAGCCATCTGTCCCATGGCATCAATTTTTTGGTACCATTTTGTAGAAACCCAGACTTTTGTAGATTATTGTTTGTGCTGTACCATGAGACAGATCTATGATGGAAACTATGTCGTCAATTGATAAACGCCTATCCTCGTGTGTCGGCCCATCAATCTCTGCCTATGCACCAGCAGACTGCTTGTCAAAGCTATTGCTTTTCGCACACACTCGTCCGTCCTTCTTCTAAACAATTCACACCATTTGTGTGCACATTTTCAAGACATACAGATCGTATGCCTAGTTGTACAGTCATTCTCCGAAGAATGTCACATGGTTTGACATCTTCACCAAGTTCCTTCATCCTCATCAAGACCTGATTACTCTTCACTGCTTCATCACGATGCACTCTTGTAGTGAGGCAGCCATCTTTACATAATGATTACAAATACCACACTGAGGAATGCAGGTACGAAGTGGGCAACAAATGTGTCATGAAGAAATACCCCTGCAATATTTCACAAAATGCAATTGTATTACATGCATGCATTGTTAGTGACAGAAAAATTCACTTTAATTATCGATTTACACACAAATATATATATATATATATATATATATATATATATATATATATATATATATACAGTCACGTGAAAAAGTAAGTACACCCCATGTAAAGTTTTGACTTTTTCAACATATTTCCACATACAGCTATTTGATCTTCATTTCAACAATATTGATAGATAAAGGTGATATAATATAACAAATATCATGAAACATTTACATTTTGTAGTCCATTGTATAATTTAAATAAACATAAATGCAAATTTCGCATGTGGAAAAAGTAAGTACACCCCCAACATTTATCACGACTTCAAACAACTAAAATTAGAATCAGGTGCACCAGCTCAGGTGCAAATGATTAGAACATCGTTAGAGAAGATCTTGGAGGTACCTGTCTTATTTAAAGCTCAGACATTTCGTTTGGTTTGCTCTTTGTTGTTTAAGTGTGTGGCGTCACCATGCCTAAATCAAAAGAGCTCTCTGAGGCCTTCAGAAAGAAGGTTATAGATGCTTACGAGTCTGGGAAGGGATTTAAAAGATCTCCAAACAATTTGAAATCAATCATTCGACTGTCCGGAAGATCATCTGCAAGTGGAGAAGATTCCAAACAACTGTCAACTTGTTCAGGCCAGGGTGCCCCAGCAAGTTCAGCCTGAGAGCAGACCGCAAGATGCTGAAAGAAGTCTCTAAGAACCCCAGAATGTCATCATGGGACCTACAGTTAGCTCTTGCCACTGTTGATGTCAAAGTGCATGAGTGTACCATTAGATAGAAGCTGCCCAAATTTGATCTACATGGGAGGTGCGCCAGGAGGAAAACTTTGCTGTCCAGAAAGAACATCAGGACAAGCCCAAAGCTTGCCAATGAACACCATTCAAAGACCAGCACTTCTGGAACAATGTGCTCTGGACAGATGAGTCAAAGGTAGAGCTATTTGGCCACAGTACCAGAAGACATGTTTGGCGAGAACCAAAGACAGCATTTGACCACAAGAACTTGATACCAACTGTAAAGCATGGTGGTAGAAATATTATGGTTTGGGGCAGCTTTGCTGCATCAGGGCCTGGGCAGCTCACCATCATAGAATCCACTATGAATTCTTCATTGTACCAGAAGGTGCTTGAGGATAATGTGATCCGTTGCATGTGGAAATGGGGTGCTTGAGGATAATGTGAGGCCATCTGTCGGAAAGTTGAAGCTCAACCAAAGGTGGACCTTGCAACATGACAATGACCCTAAACATACCAGTAAATCCACCAAGGAATGGCTGAAAAGAAAGAAATGGAGGGTTCTGGAATGGCCAAGTCAAAGCCCGGATCTAAATCCCTTCGAGATGTTGTGGGGGGATTTGAAACGAGCTGTGCATGCCAGAAACCCCTCAAACATCGCACAGCTGAAAGAATTCTGCATGGAAGAGTGGGCAAAAATTTCTCCGTCGATGTCAGAGACTGGTAGACAGTTATAAGAAACGCCTACTTGAGGTTGTTTCTGCCAAGGGGGGCAATACCACCTATTAGAGCCAAGGGTGGACTTACTTTTTCCACAAGCAAAATTTGCATTTATGTTTATTTAAATTATACAATGGACTACAAAATGTAAATGAATATGAATGAATGATCGTTTTAAGGCCATTTTCCCCGCTTGAGCGGGGGTTAGCCTTGCGGGCCCCATGACAATCATGGTCCCCTGTTTGAGGCAATGTTTTTATGGCCGGATGCCCTTCCTGACGCTCAACCCTTGGTCATGCTCTTACGAGGCGCAGGGATACGGTGTACACACCGTGATCATTCATCCCAACAAGCTGGTACTCAATTTGCCGACCTCGGAAGGATGATCAGGCTGAGTCAACCCCCCTGTCATTAATTCAACGATCAACCGGGATTCGAACCCAGGATCCAAGGATCCCAAGCCGGCACCCTAACCGCTAAGCCAACACCAGGGACACTACAAAATGTAAATGTTTCATGATAATTGTTATATTATATCACCTTTATCTATCAATATTGTTGAAATGAAGATCAAATAGCTGTATGTTGAAATATGTTGCAAAAGTCAAAACTTTACATAAGGTGTACACGTGACTGTATATGGGGTGTCTTGCCCCACCTCCTCCACACAAAACTTAAACACGGACAAAGGGATAAAATAACGTTGGAAAATAAAAATGTGTGGTTTATCATACACTTAGCTCTGATCAGCTCGGGGCGGGGGGGGGGGGGGGTGGGGGAGGAGGGGGGATGGGGTCTCGCCAGGGTCTGCGAATGGGTTCAGCCGGCTTGGCACATGGAACGTGTGCGTTGGCGGGAACTAGGCCTCGTTGCACCTGTTCACGCACTATAGTGCTCATACTAGGCCTCGTCACGTTGCAGCAGCACGCCCTGCATTGTTTCCGCCTGCAAAACTCTACACGTCTCCCGGTGGCGTCTCTGAACATGGCCGGTCCAAGCACAATCGTCCCACGGTCCAGAACGAGGGACAAGAGCAACATTGGAGCAAGAAACAGCGAAGGCAAGGAGCAGAGGGCAAGAGAGAAAATGTCCAAGAGAGAAGAAGGGCAAGAGAGTTATTTTAACGTCGGGTCGTGACGTCATCAGCGATTCCCCACCAATCAGCGTGCCACTTCTTGCTTGCCTCTGACGTCATCGGTGGTCCTTGCCAATCGGCGCTCTGCTTCCTCCTCGGCCTTCCCTCCACCAATCAACAGGTAGCTTCTTGCTCCACCATGGCCAGTCACGAGTCCCTTCTTACCCCGGCCTTCCCGTTGGTCAACTCCCGCCCAATCACTGTCCTGGGCATGGCTCTCGGCCTGCTCGACCTTCGTGGTGATGTAGCTGGTGGTGTCCATCAGCAGTGTTCAGAACTGGCTTCCGGTTGGTGTTTATTGTTATTTAGTGTAGCTAATAGGTATTTCCTGCGCTAGTGTGTATGGTGCGGTGCCAAAAGAGATAAAGGATAAATCACATAGGCAACAAGGAACAGGGAATTACTTAACCTTTTCCCTGAGATAAATAACATGGTAGCTTCCTCGTGTGTCTATTTGTCCTCGTTTGTCTAGGCTTTCATCCGCAGCTCAATGGAATACTGCTCTCCCCTCTGGGCTGGTGCTCCTGCCTCACACCTAGCTCGTCTTCACGCTGTTGAAACCAAAGCGTTCAGAATCATTGGAATCTCCCGCGATGAAGCTAACTCCAAGGGCCTTTCACTCACTCACCGCAGGCAGGTTGGTGGTCTTTCCGTCTTCCACCGACTCCTCTCCGGCCTTGCCCCCCCCCCCCCAGCTCTCTCTGGGCTCTGTCCCCCAAATATTCCTACAGGTCGCACAAGATCTGCCTGCAACCCTCTTATGGTTAAACTGCCAAAATCAAGACTCTCTGCTCACCTTCACTCCTTCATTCCTCTTTTCTCCTACCTCTGGAACAAATTCCCTCACTCTCTTCAATCCCACTCCTCCCTCCAGGTCTTTAAAACAGCTGTTCACCACCATCTCTTATCTTCCCCCATCCAAAACCTTGAAATGTTGTGTTTGTGTGCTTCCCCTTCTCTCCCCATCTTGTTTTCCGCTCCCTCTTTTTATATATTTTGTTTGTGTGGTTGATTTGTTTGTGAAGTAAATGTTAGCTCTTTCACGAGCCTCGATTCAGTATACAACAAAAAAAAAAAAAACTTTTCTACCCCCGCTAATTTCACCCCAAATCCACTTTTTTGAAATACCAACTTCTTTCCTGGAAGTCCTTGGTGTCCTTGTGTTTTATACTTCTCCCACCCCCGCCGCTTCCCACGCCTCCTCCCCCCAAGCCCTCTCCCTCCCACACATCTCCCGATGTCCCTGCTCTCAAATGTTGTATTTGTGTGCTTCCCCTTCTCTCCCCATCTTGTCTACCGCTCCCTCTTTTTATATATTTTGTTTGTCTGTTTGATTTGTTTGTGTGATAAATGTTAGCTTTCACGAGCCTCGATTCTGTATACAAAAAAAATATATAAAAAAATAATGCCCCACCCCCTTGAGGCAGGGACAAATATATAACTTAATCTGACATCCAGGCTAAACAGGTCCTCTACTTATTACATGGTGGTGGTTCTTCTTCACGGCAGTTGGAGCATGCTACCTACACAAATCTACCTGGTCTAAAGTATCTCTACCCCACCGACATAACAATATATATATATAAATAAATTCTACACTATGGGGTGTCTTGCCCCACCTTATACTCTAATGTAGTAATGTTGCAGAAAAAGAGAGATTGTGTGGCAAGGCATTTAATATGATAACAAGTCATATGTAGGGATTGCCAATAATTGTTTTACCCAGTATAGGGTGTGCCTCCTTTTTATTAATAAAAACACCATACTGAATATCATTAGAATTATGTTATATTGGTCACTGTATACAACAGAATGTGCTTTGTTGCTTTGTCAAGTAATTTCTTTGAAGTTCATATGTAGCTTGCAGTTAAATTAATGACCATTGTGGTATTCTTTTCTGAGTTGTTCACAGTTTGTGATTGCTTGGTTTACACAATCTTAAACTTGCTATCCCCAGTACCTTTTTCAACGTTTTGCTCCAGCTGGCCAACGCAACAAACTGGAAGGTTGCGGTAATATCTGCAGTGAAGGGGATGTGGAGGAGGAGCGGAAAGCAGCCTGGGAGATGCTGTGAGGGTGAAAGGGGAATTGATGGGGTTGGGGGAGGGGGTGGTCGATATAGCAGGCCTACATCCTGCGGGATGGTTAACAGTTTGGGGGCTTCCGCTATATGCATTTCCTCCTGGCCAGCATCGAAGTCTCCCTTTTCAGATCTCAAGTTCTTCCTCCCACAAGCAAGTTTCTGCACTGCAGCTTTGAAGGCCAACGTCCTTACAACCTCCACATTATAAGTCCAGCCGTTGACCTTGCAGAATCCCTGGGACCCCAAGACGTTCAAGGATGAGCTTAAAGTGGAGGAAAGAAGCAAAGGAATAACAATTTCTCTTGTCAGAGGTCACTGGAGAATTAACGACTTCGGACATATGTAGGGATTGCTGTTGTTGTTGCTTCATTCTTGATATCATCTACTACATAAGAGAGATGTCTGTCTGTGTGTGTGTGTGTCTGTCTCTCTGTCTGTATGTGTGTCGCCATTTTTCTCAGAGATGGCTGAACGGATCTTCGTTAAACTTTCAGACTCTCAGAGGTTCATCAGTGAGTGCCTGGGGGTGTTTTTGGCACAAAAAAAGAAAAAAAAGCGATGGTTTTTTTGGCGTTAAAAAAAAAAAATCGTTCGATAGTGCCTAAGCTTTTAAAAATTAATGACAGTTATATACAAGTACACATTCGCATAAATAAATACAAAACAATCACCAGACATTTGAATGCAAATAAATCAAACAATTCCGGAAGTGTACGAAGTTGGTAGTATGGCTTCTTCTTCTTCCTGATCGGCATCATGCTTAACTCAGAAACGTGATGAATGCCACATTCACCCACCAGCATATATATGAACCCCCTTCCTCAACTGCCTCCCCCCTCCCCTCCCTTTCCCCCATTTTCTGCCTCTCCTCCCCTTCCCCCCTCCACCCTCCCTTCCCCCCTCCACCCTCCCTTCCCCTTCACCCCCTCCCCTCCACCCCTCTCCCCTTCCCCTGCCCTTCCCCCCTTCCCTCCCCCTTCCCCCCTACCCCCCTTATCCCCTCCCCTCCCCTTCCCCTCCTCCCCTCCCCCCTCCCCCACCCGGCAACACCAGGTACTTCTGCTAGTATCCTATAAGTTGATATCCTACAGCTTGATATCCTATAGCTGAATGGAAAATTGAGGACCTTTTCAAGATTCCATCATTGTTGGATACACCGCATGTCGGTATGCCCATACATGATGCTCTTGTGAGGTTGTTTTTTTTTTTGTTTTTTTTTACTGTGCACCAGTGCCGTGAGATGTTATCATATTCAGGTAGATTCCGAGTTGCTAAAAATACCTCCTCATGGGTCACTATAATTGTGGGTAATTTGTTTAACATTCATTTGTCCAACATTCCAACATGAGCTTGGTTAAGATTGCCCCACCTCACGCGAATCTCCAATTTTGTGACATCCTTGGAGAAAATCCCCAGACACATCAACAACTTAATTTTTAAAAACATAATCTCTATTAATTCTTAAAAACATAATCTCTATTAATTCTTAAAAACATAATCTCTATTAATTCTTAAAAACATAATCTCTATTAATTCATAAAAACACAATCTCTATTAATTCTTAAAAACATAATCTCTATTAATTCTTGAAAACATAATCTCTATTAATTCTTAAAAACATAATCTCTATTAATTCTTAAAAACATAATCTCTATGAATTCTTAAAAACATAATCTCTATTAATTCTTAAAAACATAATCTCTATGAATTCTTAAAAACATAATCTCTATGAATTCTTAAAAACATAATCTCTATTAATTCTTAAAAACATAATCTCTATTAATTCTTAAAAACATAATCTCTATTAATTCTTAAAAACATAATCTCTATTAATTCTTAAAAACATAATCTCTATTAATTCTTGAAAACATAATCTCTATTAATTCTTAAAAACATAATCTCTATTAATTCTTAAAAACATAATCTCTATTAATTCTTAAAAACATAATCTCTATTAATTCTTAAAAACATAATCTCTATTAATTCTTTAAAACAAAATCTCTATTAATTCTTAAAAACATAATCTCTATTAATTCTTAAAAACATAATCTCTATTAATTCTTAAAAACATAATCTCGATTAATTCTTAAAAACATAATCGCTATTAATTCTTAAAAACATAATCTCTATTAATTCTTAAAAACATAATCTCTATTAATTCTTTAAAACAAAATCTCTATTAATTCTTAAAAACATAATCTCGATTAATTCTTAAAAACATAATCGCTATTAATTCTTAAAAACATAATCTCTATTAATTCTTAAAAACATAATCTCGATTAATTCTTAAAAACATAATCGCTATTAATTCTTAAAAACATAATCTCTATTAATTCTTTAAAACAAAATCTCTATTAATTCTTAAAAACATAATCTCTATTCATTCTTAAAAACATAATCTCTATTAATTCTTAAAAACATAATCTCTATTAATTCTTAAAAACGTAATCTCTATTAATTCTTAAAAACATAATCTCTATTAATTCTTAAAAACATAATCTCTATTAATTCTTAATTCTTAAGAAATACATAAATTACCAAACATTTAAAGGTAATGTCTTTTGGGTCTTAATGGGTGTTAATTGCTAAAATCTTTACTCAGCAGTTTTCCAAATGGAATACTAGGAAAATTAAATAATTTTATTGCTGAGCTTGAAAGAAATTAAGGAGACACTTTGACATGAAAAGTTTCTTTGAACTCGATAATGACTCATAATTCGCCCTCTCTACCCTTTAGAGTCTAGACCCTACTAGTTGTAGTTGTAGTAGTAGTTGTAGTTGTAGTAGTAGTTGTAGTAGTAGTAGTAGTTGTAGTAGTAGTTGTAGTAATAGTAGTTGTAGTAGTTGTAGTTGTAGTAGTAGTAGTAGTACTTGTAGTAATAGTCCTTGTAGTAGTAGGAGTAGTAGTTGTTGTAGTAGTAGTAGTAGTAGTTTTTGTAGTAGTAGTAGTAGTAGTAGTAGTAGTAGTAGTAGTTGTAGTCGTAGTAGTAGTTGTAGTAGTAGTTGTAGTAATAGTAGTTGTAGTAGTTGTAGTTGTAGTAGTAGTAGTAGTACTTGTAGTAATAGTCCTTGTAGTAGTAGGAGTAGTAGTTGTTGTAGTAGTAGTAGTAGTAGTTTTTGTAGTAGTAGTAGTAGTAGTAGTAGTAGTAGTAGTAGTAGTAGTAGTAGTAGTAGTTGTAGTTGTAGTCGTAGTTGTAGTAGTAGTAGTAGTAGTTGTTGTAGTAGTAGTAGTAGTAGTAGTAGTAGTAGTAGTAGTAGTAGTAGTAGTAGTAGTACTCCTGTTATCTATCTATAATTCCATTAATCTCTGTGTGTATGTGTGTATGTGTGTATGTGTGTATGTGTGTATGTTTGTCTGTGACCGCTGTTTCTCGACAACTACCGGTCCGATATACTTTAAACTTGCCAGGTATATTGCTGGGGACCCGAGGATGTGCCTTTTCAAGGTTTCATATTAATCGGAGAAGTAGTTACCGAGCTATGGCGATTTCTTTACCAAACACTGCAAGCCGTTCGCTTTGGACCAAACCATTGCATGTAAATAGAGGGGGGGGGGGTTCTGTGGTCGTTGCGAATGGACCAAACCATTCATGTAAATAGAGGGGGGGGGGGGGGGGGGGTTCTGTGGTCGTTACTGCCACGTGGTTTCAAAGTTTTTTTTTGTTGTTGTTGTTTGCACGCATGTTTTTTTGCACCCACGTACCGGCACGCCCTAGGATGTTTACACACACACACCCCTACACAAATTTTTTTTTTTTTTTTTTTTTGGCAAGGAACGGGCACCCACGTACGGGCACGTCCTAGCTTATATATAGTACGGGCATGCCGTAGTTAATAATAATACTAATAATAACAATGAACAACAATAATAATTTAAAATAACAACTCACCAGTAACCCTGAAATGTTTAAAGAATTGCAATAATTGCAAAGTGCTTACGCTGCTTGTTTTGAAAACGATTGAAATGTAATCCAGTGATGTACTCGGGCCCACTTGTGCGAGGTTATTCCTGTTTGGATACATGTGACACACGCTATAACAATTAGGTTTCTGCCGTGCTGTCCAGTCCATTACCAACACATGCGCAGAAATGCACATTGTTCTCCGCTCCTCTCCAAACACCTGCAACTCCTATAAATTATATCATATGCTGGAAAATATATCGGAAATCTCGATGTTGTTCTTAGCCTTGCAGTGCTTCACAGCGCTTGTGCTGGCAGAGAAGTCCTCGTTGTTTTTGGCAAACATCTTCTCTTGCAGGCCAATATCGTCGAACTTATTTTTCAAAAGTCTTTTTCTCGGCGGAGGCATTATGTTTTCGGGTTATCCGTCTGTACGCCCATCCGTCCGTACGGGCTAAACCTCGTTTTTCTCAGCAACCGTATGTCCGATTGAGACGAAACTTTCAGGGTGGGAGTGACACCCATGCAGAATGTTTTTATGATAATTGTGACGTCATAGGTCACGTGGTATGGCAGCCATCTTGGATTAAAAGCAAATAATAAAAAAATTAGTTCTCGGAAACCGCTGAATGGAAAAATTTGAAACTTGGTCCATTGTCAAGTACTCCCGATGGGGGAACAAAAGCATGATAATGATGACATCATAGGTGATGTGGTATACCAGCCAAAAATGTTATAATCGAATTCCTCATCCTAAAAATCTGAAATTGCATGCACATGACCCATTTGTATTGAAATATAAAATTTATGACAACATAGGTCACATGGTTTGGCAGCCATTTTGGATTGAAGGGAAATATTAAATAATTATATCTCTGAAACCGCTCACCCTATCGATGCGAAATTTTACAAATATCATCTAACATCACTGTTGCATATAGTTTGAAAATGATGATGTCATAGGTCATGTGGTTTGCCAACCATCCTGGATAGAAAAACGAACCTGATCCAATCAACGCGAAACTTCACAAACGTGATCCACTACCCATACTTATGCAGAGTGATGGCATCTACCCGTTGTGGGACTATGCGGAGGCATATTGGCGACACAGTCCCAATGTTCTAGTTTTGAAGATGCCTCCTTCTTCTGCCCTCCTCTACTTCCTCTTCACCTTGTTCCTTTTTTGCCTGGGCTTGGGATCTCATGAGCATGTAAGATTGGCCCAAGTCTTTCACAAATCGACTAGCTAGGGTCCGTACTGTTGCGACGACTACATGTAATTACAGCAGGAATTTTGAATTGAGGTCAGGGACTCGTTTTTCTCTCCATCAAAAGACACCGTGGGGGTATTAAACGTCCACCAGCAGCACCAGTATGCATCGGCCTGCATGCGAAGCATCAGTCTGACAGTTTATAGTCTTACCGAGAATCAAAACCAAACTAGACGGCTCAAAGACCTCGAGGTCATCCTGCCGGGATTTGAATGGATTTATTATTTTTTAGAGTTTCGCACTGAGATTCTGCTTCTCGAAAACATTTGGAAGAATGTCAGTGGAAGCATAGCTCTGGAATAGCATTCTCACCATTGAGCTGTCCAGTGTTGGTTCCACTCCAGATAACCGCCTTCCTTGTGTGATGCCAGCTTCTTCGTCTTCTTCAGAGTACAACATCCTTTGATTATGGACCTAAATATGATTGTCCCATCCTGAATCTCCAAACACCTGTTACCCATAAGTCTGGATCTGGGCTATGGCCTTTACCTCTAAAATACTGTATTAGCATGAAAAATGGAGTATAACATCAAGTGCGAGGACCCTGGCCCAAATTTCTTCATTGAGATGAGCTCTATGATAAGTATCACTACTTACAGTAGGACCCAAACAATTGTCTGATGTGTTTCTTGATTTAAATATATTGCGAAGTAATGCGTCATTTGCTCAATATCCCTTCGGACGTTTTTTTCTTTTTCTATTGTCGTCTTTGTAATTATAGTTCTGAATATGTTATAACCCGAGAGTTTGTGCCAGCCGAACTTGCCAAGCCTTTATTGCTCTACCTCTGCACTCACCGCTGAGAGCTTAAACCCATGGATTGCTATTCCGCTCTCCGAGTTTCCATCTCTAAAGGACCACACACTAAGCTTCTAGTTGACTAACCTCATGAGATGTCTGTTGGTTTTTATACTTCGATTTCATTCATTCTTAGCCCACATTCTTGAGTTTGTGTATCGAGTGAAAGTGCATTGTATTTACAAATCGAGAGTCATAAACTGTAATCCAGCTGATTTTTCAGTCGTCAGATGTTTTGTTTATGAGGGTACAGCCACCCAGGTGATCAACAGAAGCCCCCCCAAGTGTCACCGAGCTGCGCTAAGCCTTGTGATTTGATTTCGCATCACGGTGAAGGACTGCAATACCCGCTAGAACGTATTTGTGGAGAAGGATCGCCTCGGTTCATCATCGAAGGTGACCTGAAGGCAGCAATACGGGAGGCATTAGCTTTGTGAGCTGAGCCACATTGGGCTAAGGCCGGAGGATTAGACGGCCCGGTGTGTACGTGAATTGCGCTGGCGGAGAGGAGGTTTCTGAGACGGGTTCCAGATGCTTTCCGTAGTGTGGAGAGTACCCGCAGGCCAGGGATAGATGGTTTTACATTTGCGTACAACCTTTATATTATGCCGTCAGCGTAAGTGATTCAATCCACAGCTCCGCGTGTGCATGTGTTTTTGCCGAAAGTCGGACTTCCTGCGGCACGCAGTGTTACCACATTCTGAACGTTTTCCCGTTGCTATTTAAACATAACACAGTTCTATTAAACACAAAATCTTTCCTTTGGCTCACAAATAATCTGAAAGTGACATCCTTCAGAACTTACTTGTACTGTAAATCAGAGCTGGAGTGTTGTGTGGGGAGATGGTGGTGTGTGAGTGACTCATTGTGCTGGTAATTTATGTCTACTTCCTATTGGACTATAACTTTCATCCTCCTTCAAATTCTACATCACTTGTCATTTTTACTGCAATTTTGTTCGCCTGAAATTGCACAGGACACAATTTGCCGTTAGACACCGAGAACTCCTGAGGGTATAATTACAAGTTCACCCCCAAACTTTTCAGTTTCATTGGAAAGTGTCGAGTACATTTTACCAGTTTTGCATCATGGATGTCATTTCAGAATACATCATGGATCCCATTTCTCAATACATCATGGATCCCATTTCTCAATACATCATGGATGTCATTTCAGAATACATCATGGATCCCATTTCTCAATACATCATGGATGTCATTTCAGAATACATCATGGATCCCATTTCTCAATACATCATGGATGTCATTTCAGAATACATCATGGATGTCATTTCAGAATACATCATGGATGTCATTTCAGAATACATCATGGATCCCATTTCTCAATACATCATGGATCCCATTTCTCAATACATCATGGATGTCATTTCAGAATACATCATGGATGTCATTTCTGAATACATCATGGATCCCATTTCAGAATACACCATGGATCCCATTTCAGAATACATCATGGATCCCATTTCAGAATACACCATGGATCCCATTTCAGAATACACCATGGATCCCATTTCAGAATACACCATGGATCCCATTTCAGAATACACCATGGATCCCATTTCAGAATACACCATGGATCCCATTTCAGAATACACCATGGATCCCATTTCAGAATACACCATGGATCCCATTTCAGAATACATCATGGATCCCATTTCAGAATACATCATGGATCCCATTTCAGAATACATCATGGATCCCATTTCAGAATACATCATGGATCCCATTTCAGAATACATCATGGATCCCATTTCAGAATACATCATGGATCCCATTTCAGAATACATCATGGATCCCATTTCAGAATACACCATGGATCCCATTTCAGAATACATCATGGATCCCATTTCAGAATACATCATGGATCCCATTTCAGAATACATCATGGATCCCATTTCAGAATACATCATGGATCCCATTTCAGAATACACCATGGATCCCATTTCAGAATACATCATGGATCCCATTTCAGAATACATCATGGATGTCATTTCTCAATTCTGCTTTTTCAACAAGCCTGTCATTTTGTTTTTGTAAGCGGCAACAAAACTGCCTTTTTATCCACTATCTTGGGGGTTGCCTCGCTGGTGGTCAGGGAGTTCAAGAGTTGTGGAAGAAAGTATTCCTACAACATTCAAGAGGATATTCCATTCCAGGCATTCAAAGAGCGTTGGAACTTTCATCGATCGATCCCTGTCCATTCGATTTGTGTCCTCCCTATATACACTCTAAAGTCTGTGTGTACATCCCAGTTATAAACGTCTAAGTAATTTGACGGCATTGTTGCATGCTCGCGTGAATCCACCATGAAATCATTTCCCCCCCACTGGCTGGGGTAAATCATGGATGCCATTTCTCGTATCGTAGCGGTCCGAGCCATTTGTCCTTTGGGAGTTAAAAAAATAAATAAAAAAATAACAAGACTCAAACTAAGTAGCTGTGATGTTTTTAAAAGTATTGGTTACCACTTTGGCAACTTTGCTGTGAAATGTAAAGCTTTTCGAAGAGCAACATCGCCTGGTTCTCACGTTACGAGGAAGATGACAGTGACTGTCTGGTTTAATTTTTTTTTCCACTTTCATCTGCTTTGGAATCCTTGGAGATTTTGCCAAAATACCTCATCAGGAATGAGCTCGAGGTCGCGGTGCCAAAAACGACAGGAAAACCGGCCGATGATGCAAACACGTGACCCGCGCTCGGCCAAAACATCAGGTTCAACTGTGAACATCGTCACTTCCATTCACGATGAAGTAACACATTTAGTTTGTGCCTGCCGGTGGAAATACACATCTCTGATGGATGACTTTTTCCCCCCCACAGTGAAAACAATGGAAAGGTTTCCGGGAGATCTTTGGCGTGGGAATAAAGGAAGCCGTTGGGTCCCTGGTCTCCAGGATGGCAGAAAGGAAGAAGGAGCTGGCAATGTTAAGATGGCATAAAGGAAGAAGGAGCTGGGAATAGGTTTTCAGGGTCTGAGCGATGTTAAGGAGACCTTCCGTCGGGTGTTAGGCCAACATTTTGCGATGGGTCATTCACCAAAATAGGATTGTGGGTTGGGCAAGACCTTTGACCTTTAACTTCATTCCTTACTTTTCATGAAGCGCAAACGTCCTCTGTTCACACTTGATCCGTCCGATTATATTGAAAGGAATATGGTGTAATCCCCTCCAAGGTTTTTCAATTACCAGACTCAGTGGTGTAATAGTTAGAGTGTCTGCTCCGAGTCCGGCAGGTAGGTGATGAAACGACTTTAAAAATGGTCTTCAAATCCTTGATTGATGGTCACCATTTTAAAGGATAGAGCACGGGGACGAGCAGCCATACGTTGGCAACCATTGCACACAATTGATGGGTCTCATGGCCTCCTCTTGTGTTGAAGTTCCTTTAAAGTTTAAAGGGAACTCATATTATTATTATTATTATTATTATTATTTTATTATTATTATTATTATTATTTTTGTTCCATTCCCAGGTCTCTTATCTCCTTCACACCTATGGGTTCAAATTTTTGCCACATTTCCTGCTTTTCCAAGTTTGCGAGCAATGATTGTCACTTTATATTTTCCTCTACATTCCTCCCTTTTATCCTCCGTCAAATCTCACTTCTATGAGCCTCGATTCTGTATCCAAAAATTAATAAATAAATAAATGAACGAATTAAATAAAGTTCATAAATAGCTGAACGGTCCAAATTCTCAAACTGGAGACTCTTTAGCCTCAGCTGCAGGAAAGATCCCATTTTGACACAGACGGACAAAGCAATTAGATAGTAAACCTGGAATGTTAAGAAATTGACTTAAGTGGGAGTCGGATTGAGACAATTACGTGGCAATTTGTCTGGTGTCGGCTGCATACCGCGAAATACCATGAAATACGCCTCGGGAGGGAGTGTTGGTACAACACCAGGTGCGGAGCAGACCTTTCCTATCGGTGGTGGTCCCTGCTCTACTTGGAGCGGCTAGGCCAATTCCTACATTTGTTGGAAAGGCTCTCGCGTCCAGATGTGAGCGAACACAAGCTGCATTAAGTGTTTGGCAAGTGTAAGAGCTCGAGTCATGACATTTAGCATTGGTTCGCAAACTCCTACAGACAAGCCGGATTCACGAGCTCGCAGACAAGCACACTATTAACGTTATACCCTTCTTCTCTGGTCCTTTCCTGTCTGCTCAGGTGGTCTGTCGTCATTGTTTCTGGCCTGCAGTTGCAGCAGCTGCACTTAGTGTGAACGTAAACGCATACAGATGGGACATTTTTTTTGTCAACGGTGTGACCCGACCAATGCCTGAGTCAGCAGATGTTACAATCCACTAACAGAGTTACAGTATATCCAATGATACTTTCTTTGGAGATGCTCCGATGGGATTGTTCGCCCACACTCCAAGCACTCGTGGGTGTGTAGGCTTATTCCAAGCAGGACATTGTTGCACCACTTTCCTGTTTAATTCCAATGAGAATTTCAAATTTGTCTGTGAACCCTTCACTCAACAGAGGGTTGTACAGATAGACCTATGGACGCATAGGTTAGAAGCTTGGCAGGATAGCTCGGAGGTAGTGCTCGAGACCTTTGAGCTGTCACGTCAGGATTAAATGTCACGATATTTTTTTTTCATTTTTGAACTCATTCTTTACCATTGAGAGATATGCCCAAAATGATATATATAGCATGATATTTCAAAATGTGTGGACGACTTATGACAAAACTTAGTGGACGTGTTTGGTAGGTGACGAGAACAAGCTGATTCGATTTTGGTTCAGGTCCGGATACAGATCCAGTCTGTCGGTGGGATACAAAAGGTGAACTTTGCAAAACCAATCTTTGCAAAATAATTAAAATAGACTCTCTGCTCACCTTCACTCCTTCATTCCTCTTTTCTCCCGCCTCTGGAACAAACTCCCTCACTCTCTTCAATCCCACTCCACCCTCCAGGTCTTTAATCAACTGTTCACCGCCATCTCTTATCTTCCCCCATCCAAAACCTTGATCTTCTCTACCCCAGTTAATTCACCCCAGATCCACTTTTTTGGAATACCAACTTCTTTCCTGGAAGTCCTAGCAATGTCCATGTGTTTTTTTATTTTTACCTCTCCCCTCCCCCCCCCCCCCCCTTCCCACGCATCCTCCCCCCAAGTCCTCTCCCTCCCACAGATCTCCCGATGTCCCTGCTCTCAAATGTTGTACTTGTGTGCTTCCACCTCTCTCCCCATCTTGTCTCCCACTCCCTTTATTATATGTTTTTTTTTATGTGTCAGTTTGTCTTTTTGTGATTAATGTTAGCTCTTACATGAGCCTCGATCTTGTATACAAAAAAAACAACAAAAAAAAACTGTTCAGCCTGGCGGAGGTATGCCCTCTCCTGAATGCTGTTCTAGTTACATAATACAGCATGATGTCCCTTTAGGTAAGCAAAACGTTACGTCATTAAACCAGCTAGGGCTGGCAGGAAGCCCTTGAGGTATCCATGGGTACTCACCTCTGAGGCATCTAGCCTGGGTTCAAATATCGGCCCAGCTACAAACTGTCATCCTGGTGTCTCGCAGACATGGTGAGGCATCAATGAGTGTGCCTGTGTGTCTAACATCTAGGATGGATGTTAATCCGTACACCCTGTCTGCCAGCATTATTTGGTGGTCGTTCAAGATCCCACGATATCCGGCCAGACATTTATTTAATTTCTGCCATCAATACACTCCGTATTAATGTTTTGGTAACACCTAGTACCTAGGTTATATCTTTGTATTTGAGTTTTCTCTTTGATGATTGATTGCTTTGCCCAAAGGGAGGTTCAATACTGCCAAATCAGCATCAGAGCAAGGATTACTTCTTCATGAAAGGCATTGTGGGATCTTAAACTTTCACCAACTAGTGCTGGCAGGTGAGACACATATGAGGGATGGCGGTGCACTTTGTGACGCAAAACCATACCTGTGAAACACCAATGGAACCATTTAAAGTCGAGTCTGGAATCAAACCCAGGCGAGTCAGATGAAAGGTAATTGTGCTGCATCTACATCAACCTTTGAGATGGTATTTGATGATAATGATGGCTTATTATAGAACTGGACCCCAACCTGATTCTCCCATTCTCATTTTAATTACTAGCACTGTACACCCACTCCGTATGGGAGAGACAGGAAGGGTGATGATATTATATCATCTCTGCAGTAAATAGATTACAGTAGATCTAGGATCAAGCCTTAAGAACGTTGGGTGATGTATTGAGTTCCCAAGTTCCTTGTAGAATGCTCGCCAAGTGGTTTAAGCATTCGAGCAAGCATTCCATTCAAAACTGTTTATAAGAAACAGCTGGCTTGGCAAACGCTAGCTAGCTGCTTGGTAACTGAACACACCCTGGGTTTCGTCCCTTTCAGTTTAGTGTTAAACAGTGGTAGCAACTGTTTCAAAAGGTGATCATACGTGTTTGTGGTTTATAATATTTTTGGGGTGCCCCACCAAGCGGCATGATAACCTATTTATACACGATAACACGCCGTATATTGTCTCCTGATCTCGTATATTGTCTCCTGATCTCGTATATTGTCTCCTGATCTCGTATATTGTCTCCTGATCTTGTATATTGTTTCCTGATCTCGTATATTGTCTCATGATCTCGTATATTGTCTCCTGATCTCGTATATTGTCTCCTGATCTCGTATATTGTCTCCTGATCTCGTATATTGTCTCCTGATCTCGTATATTGTCTCCTGAGCTCGTATGTTGTCTCCTGATCTCGTATATTGTCTCCTGATCTGGTATATTTTCTCCTGATCTGGTTTATTATCTCCTGATCTGGTATATTGTCTCCTGATCTTGTGTATTGTCTCCTGATCTCGTATATTGTCTCCTGATCTCGTATATTGTCTCCTAATTTCGTGTATTGTCTCCTGATCTCGTATATTGTCTTCTGATCTCGTATATTGTCTCCTGATCTGGTATATTGTCTCCTGATGTGGTATATTGTCTCCTGATCTTGTATATTGTCTCCTAATCTCGTATATTGTCTCCTGATCTCATATATTGTCTCCTGATCTGGTAAATTGTCTCCTGATGTGGTATATTGTCTCCTGATCTTGTATATTGTCTCCTAATCTCGTATATTGTCTCCTGATCTCGTATATTGTCTCCTGATCTGGTTTATTGTCTCCCGATTTGGTATATTATCTCCTGATCTCGTATATTGTCTCCTGATCTCGTATATTGTCTCCTGATCTCGTATATTGTCTCCTGATCTCGTATATTGTGTCCTGATCTGCAGAATCATGTGACCCCCAGTCGTCACATTTTCCGTACCAACAGGATTTGATGAGCGATTATGGAGAGATTGGTCTTGTAGCTAAAATCTCTGCCTTGATCCTAAAATATCCCATTCTGGATATTTTTTTAAAATAAGTGATTGACCATCCCCTTGAGGGTCTCACATTACATGGTGCATACTGTGAGCAACCACCTGCAGTTACTTGTATATACAAGCACTTGGTCCCACGGAACACGTGCCTTTGCATTTAAAGTTTATGTTTTTGGATGACTTGCTATGTAATAGCATAAAATGTAATGGTACACTAATCCCAAAGCGATGGTGGAGAATGACATCATCTCATGCTCTTGCCTCTGGAGGGTCAAACTTGAATTTGTTAGCAAGCTGCAAGGCCTAAACCTTCGAGTGCAACTTTTGTTGGAACATTTTCATCATCTACGGCTTATTTAGTGGTGGTGTTGTTGTCGGTTAGCCACGGTCAGTTCTGACCGAACAAGCCCGTGGCACGGAGATAGCCGTTGATAGCCGGTAGCCTGTGCCTGTGATAGCCTGTATCATAGCCATGTGATAGCCGTGTAATATGATATGTGATAGCCGTGTGATAGCCGTGTAATATGATATGTGATAGCCGTGTGATAGCCGTGTAATATGATATGTGATAGCCGTGATAGCCGTGTAATATGATATGTGATAGTCGTGTAATATGATATGTGATAGCCGTGTAATATGATATGTGATAGCCGTGTAATATGATATGTGATAGCCGTGTAATATGATATGTGATAGTCGTGTAATATGATATGTGATAGCCGTGTAATATGATATGTGATAGCCGTGTAATATGATATGTGATAGCCGTGTGATAGCCGTGTAATATGATATGTGATAGCCGTGATAGCCGTGTAATATGATATGTGATAGCCGTGATAGCCGTGTAATATGATATGTGATAGTCGTGTAATATGATATGTGATAGCCGTGTAATATGATATGTGATAGCCGTGTAATATGATATGTGATAGCCGTGTAATATGATATGTGATAGTCGTGTAATATGATATGTGATAGCCGTGTAATATGATATGTGATAGCCGTGTAATATGATATGTGATAGCCGTGTAATATGATATGTGATAGCCATGTAATATGATATGTGATAGCCGTGTAATATGATATGTGATAGCCGTGTGATAGCCGTGTAATATGATATGTGATAGCCGTGTGATAGCCGTGTAATATGATATGTGATAGCCATGTGATAGCCATGTAATATGATATGTGATAGCCGTGTAATATGATATGTGATAGCCGTGTGATAGCCGTGTAATATGATATGTGATAGCCGTGTAATATGATATGTGATAGCCGTGTAATATGATATGTGATAGCCGTTGATAGCCGGTAGCCTGTACCTGTGATAGCCTGTATCATAGCCATGTGATAGCCATGTAATATGATATGTGATAGCCGTGTAATATGATATGTGATAGCCGTGTGATAGCCGTGTAATATGATATGTGATAGCCGTGATAGCCGTGTAATATGATATGTGATAGTCGTGTAATATGATATGTGTTAGCCGTGTGATAGCCGCGTAATATGATATGTGATAGCCGTGTGATAGCTGTGATAGCCGTGTAAAGGAGATCTCCAGGGAGCGACCCAGGGATCCTTCACTTCTAAGATGCTGTGCTCTTGCCTTCGTGGAATCAGGACCACGCAGTCTTCAATAATGTGTTTCAGTGTGTGTGCTGTGGCCTGGCAGTGGTTGCAGGTGTCGTTGGGTCTGTGTTTGTGCTGCAACAGCTGTGGGTGGTGTCCACAGCGGAAGCAGGAAAGGTGAACACGATCAGACCTGGGAGTAATTTCTCTGTGCCGTCGATGGGTGGGATTTTAGTTCTGCAAAATATTGTTCGGGCCCAGGTTGTTGATCGAGTTTATGGTGATGTGGGCACTGATGTTTTTTGGAGTGGTCGTTGATCAGCGAGGGGATGTTTTGAAGCATGTAATTGTGGTGTCTTTGTGGTGTAGCGTTAATGTGTTTTGGGGTCTGTGGATGGTTGGACTTGTGGTGGCACAGGTGATTAGGGTTGGCAATTGCAACTGAAAGGAACTGAGCACCTCTCATGTTCAAGGAACTGAGCACCTCTCATGTTCAAGAGGTCTTTGATTTCTAACATTTTTGCCTCTGTTTTGCAGGTGCACATTGGGTGTTGTTAATGCACAACCCATTCTGGTGTTAAGGGGTTTTGCTTTGGGTCTGTCGGGTGTTGAGATGTGTGTTTGATTGGCGGGAGGCCTAGGATGAGCTTGCATATTCAATGACTGATCTAATTTGTACTGTTTGTATATTAGTGATGTTGATTTGTATATTAGTTAGGTTAAAGAACATTGGCTCTTTAAATAATTAGCACTCAAGTACACACCGTGTCAACCAAGGTTGCTGTTTCCTTGTCTGGGACAACAAGTATATACCTGCTTAACGCGACTGGAAGAACATTCATATGGAGAGTTTGTCTGAGTTTTCAACCTGCTCTCCATTTGTCCATTAACAAGGCCTCATGGGTAAACGTCTGCTTAATGACAGAAGGTCTGCCAAGAATTGCAATGAAGTCAGAAATTACTGGAGTACACGCGAAGGTATGCTGCGTGAAAGGTTAGGAAGTTGACCCTTGATGAAAGAAAGAGGAATTATGAAAGTTTACAAATGCATTATTATTCACCAATTCCCATAAGTATCTTTGAGGCAATCAGGAAAAGCTCACTCAAATTGTGTTAACATCCATTTCAAGTCCATAAGTTATTCGTTTCATTTGATACATCAACCATTGAGAGAGTGCATTTGGGAATCAGTTTCATAAGTAATTTAGCTTGGAAAATTCCCCCATTTCTGCTCATGTTTCTAATTTCAAGGAAATCTATGTCAACGTTTTTTTTTAAAGTGGTCACGTGACTGCTCCCTTATCCCCCTCTGCTCCCTTATCCCCCCTCTGCTCCCTTATCGCCCCTCTGCTCCCTTATCCCCCCTCTGCTCCCTTATCGCCCCTCTGCTCCCTTATCCCCCCTCTGCTCCCTTATCCCCCCTCTGCTCCCTTATCGCCCCTCTGCTCCCTTATCCCCCTTCTGCTCCCTTATCGCCCCTCTGCTCCCTTATCCCCCCTCTGCTCCCTTATCCCCCCTCTGCTCCCTTATCCCCCCTCTGCTCCCTTATTCCCCCTCTGCTCCCTTATCCCCCCTCTGCTCCCTTATCCCCCCTCTGCTCCCTTATCGCCCCTCTGCTCCCTTATCCCCCCTCTGCTCTCTTATCCCCCCCTTTGCTCACTTATCCCCCCTCTGCTACCTTACCCCCCCCCTCTGCTCCCTTATCCCCCCTCTGCTCCCTTATCCCTGCTCTGTCCTCTTATCTGCTCCCTTATCCCCCCTCTGCTCCTTTATCCTCGCTCTTTCCTCGTATCTGCTCCCTTATTCCCCCTCTGCTCCTTTATCCTCGCTCTTTCCTCGTATCTGCTCCCTTATTCCCCCTCTGCTCCCTTATCCCTGCTCTGTCCTCTTATCTGCTCCCTTCTCCCCCTTCTCTGCTCCCTTATCCCCCCTCTGCTCCCTTATCCCACTCTGCTCCCTTATCCCCCCTCTGCTCCCTTATCCCCCTCTGCTCCCTTATCGCCCCTCTGCTCCCTTATCCCCCCTCTGCCCTCTTATCCCCCCTCTACTCTCTTATCCCCCCCTTTGCTCACTTATCCCCCCTCTGCTACCTTACCCCCCCCTCTGCTCCCTTATTCCCCCTCTGCTCCCTTATCCCTGCTCTGTCCTCTTATCTGCTCCCTTATCCCCCTTCTTTGCTCCCTTATCCCCCCTCTGCTCCTTTATCCTCGCTCTTTCCTCGTATCTGCTCCCTTATCCCCCTTCTCTGCTCCCTTATCCCCCCTCTGCTGTCTTATCCCCCCTCTGCTCTCTTATCCCCCCTCTGCTCACTTATCCCCCCTCTGCTGCCTTATCCCCCCCTCTGCTCCCTTATCCCCCCTCTGCTCCCTTATCCCCCCTCTGCTCACTTATCCCCTCTCTGCTATCTTAACGTCGATTCCACTTTCACTATTGAGCCACTGGGGTCGAGGAAGATGGCGTGCAATCTTGCTTGTATTCTTGCATCCATTGGTGAGTGCATGTGGGCAATCTTTCCATGAACGTCATGTAAGACATAACTAATTTGGTGTATTTTGGTGTTTGTTTAGTTTCTCCTCTCGATTGTCCGTCCTGTTTTTAGGTCATACCGAGGAGATCTCGAAGAGATGACCTTACAAAATGGGTCATGATGTTTCTTTCTTATGACATTGACAAGTCTGCAACTGTATTTGATACCACTGGTGTACCTCAAAACATACCAAATATATATTCAAAAAGTTATACGAACAAGATATACAATAGTCTAGGAAGCGCCAATGTTTTATTACTTTTCCAAATATAAGTTTCTAAAATTTAAATAATAATTAGAGGCGCAAACTTGATAACAGGTGCTTGTGACAAGTTGAAAAACGTTTCAAGGTTGGAATAAATATTTTGACAGATCGTCACTCCGTTGCAGGATACTCGACTACAACATACCTCACTCTCTTCAATCCCTCTCCTCCCTCCAGGTCTTTAAAACAGCTGTTCACCACCATCTCTTATCTTCCCCCATCCAAAACCGTAATCTTTTCTACCCCCGTTAATTCACCCCAGATCCAGTTTTTTGAAATTCCGACTTCTTTCCAGGAAGTCCTAGCAGTGTCCATGTGTTTTGTTACCTCTCCAATCCCCCCCACCCCCCTTCCCATGCCCCCTCCCCCCAAGCCGTCTCCCTCCCACAGATCTCCCGATGTCCCTGCTCTCCATCTTGTTCTCCCGCTCCCTTTATCATATGTTTTATGTGTCAGTTTGTCTTTTTTGCGATCAATGTTAGCTCTTACACGAGCTATGCAAAAAAAGAAAAAAAGGCAGGAATCTGTAGCCTGTTCAAGATGTCGGTGATAACTTGCCTACTCTTCACAAAGGCTATTTGAAGTCCACCAATGAATACGTACTGGCGGACAGGACGCCAGGCTAAACGTCCTTCCGAGAGATGAACCACACTCATTGATGTCTTGCCTTGTATGTGAATGCCATGATGGCAGTTTATAGCTGGGTTGGGATTCCAGTGCAGGCCCGACAGTGGGTTTTGGGGTTGGGAATGGGATTGCTCCAAGTCTAAGCTATCCTGCCAGCCCATATCAAATTAGTTTGACAAACGTGCTTTGTCGAAACGATTTTGATAGTTTGAAGTTACATTTCACAATCTGGAGACAAGCACAGCCAGATACATGGAACCTTGATGTTTTCCTTAAAATTAAGCATTAAAAAATTTTTTTCCATTAAAAAAAAATCCATTTATTAAAGGGAATTTCGATTGCATCACCGTTGCACTTGCAGATGTGATTGGAGCAGCAATTGCAGGAATAAAACGTAAGACAACACGTAAACACATTTGCACCTTCATCCGTAGAGGACTTTAGGAAGGAGATGACGCTTTTCTTTTCTTTGTTTATCCAAGGCAAGGCCTGTGTTTTCCTGTGGAACCTTCAATCATTCCGAGGGATGGTTCTCACCACATAGCCGCTTCTGGAATGGAATGTTGGAACGAAGCAAACGTGTGAATGTCCGCACAGTCGATCGGCCTCAGCCTTGCGCTTATTTATTTATTTTATATTTATTTACATTTACATCTTTTTTTCTTTTTGGAAGTGGCAATCTGGTCTTTGGCAATGCCTCACCTGAAAGGGCGTCAAACTAAGATGTCTAGAGATCTGGCCGTTCGTGTTGTATGATATTTCCTCCAAGAGCAAATGTTCCCTTTCCACAAATAAATGAAGTTAAAAAAAATTACAATCAACCAGGGATGGATTGTAACTCTGTTGGTTAATGTTTTCAAGTTATCATCAGCTGTTATATTTTATATTCACTCCTTATGTCACGTGGGTATGTTCTTCCACGACAGAGTCATAACTGATGCAGACTTCATGGACATTGTTGTCTTTTCTTGCATCTACATTTATTTGTATTCTGTGTACAAGTCCTTTGGTGATTCCGGTCGAAATGGCTCATAACCTAATTGGATGGAAAAGTAAAACAATGGGATGGAAAAGTAAAACAGTGGGATGGAAAAGTAGAACAGTGGGATGGAAAAGTAGAACAGTGGGATGGAAAAGTAAAACAGTGGGATGGAAAAGTAAAACAGTGGGATGGAAAAGTAAAACAGTGGGATGGAAAAGTAAAACAGTGGGATGGAAAAGTAAAACAGTGGGATGGAAAAGTAAAACAGTGGGATGGAAACGTAAAACAGTGGGATGGAAAAGTAAAACAGTGGGATGGAAAAGTAAAACAGTGGGATGGAAAAGTAAAACAGTGGGATGGAAAAGTAAAACAGTGGGATGGAAAAGTAAAACAGTGGGATGGAAAAGTAAAACAGTGGGATGGAAAAGTAAAACAGTGGGATGGAAAAGTAAAACAGTGGGATGGAAAAGTAAAACAGTGGGATGGAAAAGTAAAACAGTGGGATGGAAAAGTAAAACAATGGGATGGAAAAGTAAAACAGTGGGATGCAAAAGTAAAACAGTGGGATGGAAAAGTAAAACAGTGGGATGGAAAAGTAAAACAGTGGGATGGAAAAGTAAAACAGTGGGATGGAAAAGTAAAACAATGGGATGGAAAAGTAAAACAGTGGGATGGAAAAGTAACACAGTGGGATGGAAAAGTAAAACAGTGGGATGGAAAAGTAAAACAGTGGGATGGAAAAGTAAAACAGTGGGATGGAAAAGTAAAACAGTGGGATGGAAAAGTAAAACAGTGGGATGGAAAAGTAAAACAGTGGGATGGAAAAGTAAAACAATGGGATGGAAAAGTAAAACAGTGGGATGGAAAAGTAAAACAGTGGGATGGAAAAGTAAAACAGTGGGATGGAAAAGTAAAACAGTGGGATGGAAAAGTAAAACAGTGGGATGCAAAAGTAAAACAGTGGGATGGAAAAGTAAAACAGTGGGATGGAAAAGTAAAACAGTGGGATGGAAAAGTAAAACAGTGGGTTGGAAAAGTAAAACAGTGGGATGGAAAAGTAAAACAGTGGGATGGAAAAGTAAAACAGTGGGATGGAAAAGTAAAACAGTGGGATGGAAAAGTAAAACAGTGGGATGGAAAAGAACAGATCAAAGATTGAAAGATGCTTTGATTAAGACAGACATTTTGATATACTACAATAACAACAACTACAGAGTTCATAGAACATGATACCTCACGCATTGTTACTTCATTTTAACTTCAATTTTAATAAAACAATGATTTTAATGATCGTTAAAAAAAAAAAAAATCTGAAAATTCAGTGCAGAAGCATTCCCGCGGATACCATCCTTATACACCACCCCATTGAACCTTTATTTTAGTTGAAATACTGGTACTGTAAAACTGGAGGTTCTTGGAAGTATTATGAGAGGTAATTTGTGTACTACAGTCTTCAAGTATATAATTCAATTTAAATAAAATAAGGATTGTAAAAGTCGGATAAATTAATTAATTTAGCTTTTACCACCATTTTATACAGTGTCTACTGTCTATTACATCACCCTATCTAACACGTCACATTAGCTATTCTTGCCTGTTGTTTGTGTCCATTATGAAGTCCTTAAAAACAGTACGTTTCCTGTTTGGAATGATTTTCAATTTTGTTTGACTGCCAGACAGACAGACAGAGTAAAAATGTGCGGTCACATGTGCGGTCAGGACAAATTCAGAGTCGACGTACGATAAAACGGCAAACTTGTGTTCCGATTCGTGTTCAAAATATAACATTCCATTTAATTGGTTATTTTAAATAGGTTATTCCTCGATCATAAATTGACGATCATAAACTGATAGGACAGACAGACAGACGGGCGGACATAAGACAATTGCTTAACTCCACTCTTCACTTCACGTGCACAGGGTAACAACAAATGTTTTACAACCATTTCATGGCATGTATCTGATACCTTGATTCACAGGGTCCCTGGAAAACGATACATTCCTGAAAAATCCGCGAATTGCGAAACCCACGAATAACGGGCATTGTTTCAATGGAAAAAGGGGGTATATGTTCCGGAGTCGCTTAAATCCGCGAATAGAGAGGAACAAACTGCGAATGGCAAGGCAAAATCTGCGAATGGTGAGGCAGATCCCAAGAATGTCGACGATAATCCGCGAAGGTCGATGAAAGTCCCAGAAATGGCGAGACAAAACTCGCGAATGTCGACGAAAACACATGAAGGTCGAATAGATTCTCGCGAATGTATGCCACGGCATTGTTTCATTGTTTCAATTTCAATGGGGGATACGTTATAGGTTCCCGGCGGTTCCTGATTCATAGAGGAAATTTTTTAAAGTTTAAAATGTTTTCGACCGCAAATGCACATGATTACAGTTTCACAAAAAATGCTTACAAAATAAAAACACAACACCAGGAACCATTTCCAATTTGTTGAAGGAATGCGTTTACAGTTTATTAAGTGCTGAACCATTGCTGAACCAGGAACATACCGTACCGTGAAGGTAAAAAAATACAACACCATCATGCACCATTTAAAATTTGAATTTTACAAACTCACGCCACTTTCAAATGATGATGGTGAAGATGATAATGATGATGGTGATGAATTAAAATCCCATGAATTCCTCGAACTCTGAGGATGACCCAAATGATGGTGCTTCAACGTCGTGCACTGAGGGAGAAGCAGGATAAGGCAGCAGTTGAGGGTGTTGGTGAGGACGCTGCTGAGGACACCAAGAGGGTGGCAGGAGAGGGTGCTGATGGTCTTGAGGTGAAGGGAGCAGGGTGAAAGAAATGGGTAATGGAGACCTGCCTGGCAGATTGCCACAGGTTTCGATGCAGCTCTTTGTAGGGGAGAAACAAATCATTCAAGCCCCTCTTGAACTTGAGGTGCCTCTCCATGACTGGGTCAGCATCTTCCAACTTGTAGACAAGTGCCCGAATGCCATTCAGCAACTCGCCCAGCAACTGGACTGTGATGTTAGACCTCGGCACATCTTCCTCATCACTGCCTGCCTCCTCCTCCTCGGAAACCGTTATAATGGCCTCCAACTCTCCCTCGGTGAGGTTGTCGCCATGCGTGGCAATGAGATCCTCCAACTCCTTAGGCTGCGTGTCATCAAAGCCTTCTCCTCCCAACTGCCGTGCCAACCTGACAATCACATGCCTCTCCTCCGTGTTATCGGGAAAGCCAGTAAAGTTTCTGACTGCCCGTGGCCACAGGTTCTGCCAGCACGCGTTGATGGTGGAGGCTCTAACCTCATCCAGCGACTCCTTGATGTAGCCAATGCAGTGGGCATTGTTGAAATCCTTCCAACACTGCCTGACGGTGAGCCCTGGGTCGGACTCCATTGCATCCAAAAGCAGCGAAAGGTGCGACGGGTGTAATACGTTTTAAACGTTGAAATCACATCTTGGCCGAGTGGCTGGATGAGGGAGGTGGTGTTGGGCGGCAAGAAGATCACCTCGACATTCTGGTGAGCCACGTCCAGGTTCGTGGGGTAGCCAGGAGCATTGTCCAGGAGCAAGAGAACCTTGAATGCAAGGTTTTTGCCCACCATATACCTCTCAACCTGAGGGACGAAACGATTATGGAACCAGTCCTGGAAGGTTGCTGCCATCACCCAGGCTTTCCTGTTGGCCCTCCAAAACACGGGCAGTGTTTTGTTTGCTTATTCTTGCCATTGTGAGCACGCGTACAACAGCACGGCGCGGGTTAAGGGAACATACAACATCATAGGTTTCAGCATGAAGTTCCCTTTTGCGTTTACACAGAGGAGAAGAGATACCCGGTCCTTGGCAGCCTTGAACCCTGAGGCTGTCTCCTTGCGCTTCGAGATGAAAGTTCTCGTGGGCATCTTTTTCCATAAGAGGCCAGTCTTGTCAGCGTTGAACACCTGCTCTGGGAGGTATCCCTTCTCTTCGATCAGCCTCGTGAGTTGAGCAGGGAATGCTTTTGTCACCCCGTGGTCCGTGGAGGTACGCTCCCCTGAGAGCTTCACATTTTTGGGACAGTACTGCTCCTTGATACATTTGAACCATCCCCTGCTTGCAGTGAATGAAGTCGCGCTGCTTGTACCATCATCCCTCGGTGTATCACTCGTGCTGATACCACCACCTGCGCCTGACAGATGATTGTAAATTCGTTTGGCCTTTTCATGAATGAGAGGTCCACTAAAAGGCCTACTTTTCTGCACGTTGTCCTCGATCCATATGCTGAAAGACTTCTCCATCCTTTCTTTGTGGACATCCCATACATGGGTGACCACCTTCATACTCGATACAGTGCTCACTGAAATACTGAAACGAATCGCCTTCTTCTTCCGTATGTAGCGAACGGTGAATTCGTTGATGCCATAATGCCTGCCCACAGAGGCCGCACTCTCTCCTCTCAAAAGCCGGTCGAGCAGCTCCACTTTCTGGCTATGGCTCATGACTTTCTTCTGCCTTTTGGTAGTCGACGCATCTCCGACACTGGTCTTGCGCTTGGGAGCCATAATTGAATGATGAGCAGAGCAAGTCAAAAACACAGGACAAAGCAACGGGACGAGAACAATGATCGAGATCGAGGACAGTCTGTATATGAAGGATTGAGAGCATTGTAGGTATTGAGCCTATCTGCTAATTTCAATAATTGATGTAATGAAGCATTTGCATTCTGTAATTCGCGGGGTTGATGTGTTTTCAGGGCTGATGGAAAAATCCCCCCAAGCATTTTCATTGTGTAACATCTCTGATGATGCTTTACTGTAAATTGTAAATTTAATTGATTTAATGAAGTGTTTGCATTCTATAATTCGCAGAGTTGACTTGTTTACACATCTGGTAGGATATCCCGCGAAGCTTTCGATTATAGTGCGGGTAAAATTTGTGGCTGCAAAAGCCATGCAAAACGCATATCACACAGCAGGTCATGCTCGCGGCTCGTAGAAGATGTTTTTGTGTATGTCCAGCTGCGTTATGCATGGCTGGTAAAAGATTGGTTTTATAAATGTGCTCGGCTCGTGAAATTTATTTTTGCGCCCTTGAAAAACCGCGAATTTGTGGAACATGGCTGCAAATAGGGGGGGGGAAATCCGCGTTTTCGTAGAGCACCGCTGCGAAAAGAAAAAAAACGTGATTTCGTGTGACATTTTTCCGTGAATAGAGAAACATGTCGCATTTTATCAACCGCGAATATGCGGATTCCATGAATAGCAGGGTCCAACTGTATTAGGAACCATATCAATTTAGCAACTATATGAAAGTTCTTTTTCGAGATTATAATTATTATTCTTACGTGTATCTCTAAAATTAATTTACTTTCCATATTTGAAAGTAAATTCCATTAAAATGATATGCGTTCAACTTCTAATGCCAAGAAATAATTTCTTTTGGAAGAAGTTGAAAATGGCTCCATGGATGGTCATGTCTTGCTCAGGAAGTACTGAGTCTTGGGGATGGTGAAGGGACAATTCACTGATTTTTACTGAGGATGGTTAAAAATGAAAGGAATTCGATTTTGGCCAAACTGATTAGTTGTATTCCTCCTGAACCCATCTGCAAAATAGCAAGTCAGTTGCAGAGTTAGGCAAAGCATAGTGGTTAGGAGAATCCTGGCCCGCCATCATTGAGGAGCAGATCTTGCCAAAAGCACAGGCTTCCCAAGCTTCTTCGAGGGACGCCTACGCGTCGCCGCCAGTTGTGGCAAGAGCCCTCTGCAAATAGTGTAAGGCATCCATCAGTTTTATTGGTCTTCATCCAATAAGGCAGATGCCAGCTGTCCACTAAAGGCTTGCAGGTGCATGCATCTCACATCCTGCACTCTTTCCTTTCATCTCTTCCATCGGCTTCTGTGGAAATAGTGTGGCCTATTATACCTCGCAATGTGTACTGTGGTGTTTAGCATCTGCATCGCCCTCAGTAATATACCTGTCAGGAGCGATTCATTTGAAATGCCTTTGCACTGTGAAATGCCTCTCGTAATGGTGTGGGGCTCCAATGTGGAGACTTTTCACTACTGCCATCATTCACTGCTCTTTGTTGAAATTCAGCTGCACTTTATTCGAGCAAAACATATCATGCATTGTATTTAACTTTATTCTTACTTGGGGTATTGTATATGTGTGTATATATATATATATACGTATACAGTATATATATATATATATATATATATATATATATATATATATATATATATATATATATATATATATATATATATATATATATATATATATATATATCCGCGTATATATATATATATATATATATATATATATATATATATATATATATATATATATATATACATACAGTCACGTGAAAAAGTAAGTACACCCCGTATAAACTTTTGACTTTTTCAACATATTTCAACATACAGCTATTTGATCTTCATTTCAACAATATTGATAGATAAAGGTGATATAATATAACAAATATCATGACACATTTACATTTTGTAGTCCATTGTATAATTTAAATAAACATAAATGCAAATTTAGCATGTGGAAAAAGTGAGTACACCCCTACATTTATCACTACTTCAAATACATAAAATTAGAATCAGGTGCACCAGCTCAGGTGCAAATGATTAGAACATCGTTAGAGAGGATCTTGGAGGAACCTGTCTTATTTAAACCTCAGACATTTCGTTTGGTTTGCTCTTTGTTGTTGAAGTGTGTGGCGTCACCATGCCCAGATCAAAAGAGCTCTCTGATGCCTTCAGAAAGAAGGTTATGGGATTTAAAGACCTACGAGTCTGGGAAGGGATTTAAAAAGATCTCCAAACAATTTGAAATCAATCATTCGACTGTCCGGAAGATCATCTTCAAGTGGAAAAGATTCCAAACAACTGCCAACTTGTTCAGGCCAGGCCGCCCAAGCAAGTTCAGCCCGAGAGCAGACCGCAAGATGCTGAAAGAAGTCTCGAATAACCCCAGAATGTCATCACGGGATCTACAGGTAGCTCTTGCCACTGTTGATGTCAAAGTGCATGAGTCTACCATTCGAAAGAGGCTGCACAAATTTGATCTACATGGGAGGTGTGCCAGAAGGAAACCTTTGCTGTCCAGAAAGAACATCAGGGCATGACTAAAGTTTGGCAATGAACACCTAAGCAAAGACCAACACTTCTGGGACAATGTGCTCTGGACAGATGAGTCAAAGGTAGAGCTATTTGGCCACAGTACCAGAAGACATGTTTGGCGAAAACCAAAGACAGCATTTGACCACAAGAACTTGATACCAACTGTAAAGCATGGTGGTGGAAATATTATGGTTTGGGGCAGCTTTGCTGCATCAGGGCCTGGGCAGCTCACCATCATAGAATCCACTATGAATTCTTCATTGTACCAGAGGGTGCTTGAGGATAATGTGAGGCCATCTGTCGGAAAGTTGAAGCTCAACCGAAGGTGGATCTTGCGACATGACAATGACCCTAAACATACCAGTAAATCCACCAAGGAATGGCTGAAAAGAAAGAAATGGAGGGTTCTGGAATGGCCAAGTCAAAGCCCGGATCTAAATCCCATCGAGATGTTGCGGGGATTTGAAACGAGCTGTGCATGCAAGAAACCCCTCAAACATCGCACAGCTGAAAGAATTCTGCATGGAGGAGTGGGCAAAAATTTCTCCCAGTCGATGTCAGAGACAGGTAGACAGTTATAAGAAATGCCTACTTGAGGTTGTTTCTGCCAAAGGGGGCAATACCACCTATTAGATCCAAGGGTGTACTTGCTTTTTCCACATGCGAAATTTGCATTTATGTTTATTTAAATTATACAATGGATTACAAAATGTAAATGTTTCATGATATTTGTTATATTATATCACTGTTACCTATCAATATTGTTGAAATGAAGATCAAATAGCTGTATGTTGAAATATGTTGAAAAAGTCAAAACTTTACATGGGGTGAACTTACTTTTTCACGTGACTGTATATATATTCTCCATAGGTGATGCTGCCTGTCTGTCTGTCTGTCTGGGGGAGTGGCTACACCAGTCTGGGAGGGGCTTCAAAAACAAATATCCACCATTTTGTTGACTCGCATAGCTTTGAGGCCTCTTTTGTTAGGCCAGCGGTGTCTGTGTGTTTCTGTGTGTATATATGTATGTATATATATATATATATATATATATATATATATATATATATATATACATATATATATATATATATATATATATACATACATATATATATTATATATACTAGGGCATGCCCGTACTATATATATATCTAAAAGTATATCCCCCCCCCCTCTATTTACATGCAATGGTTTGGTCCAAAGCTAACGGCTTGCGAGTACGGTGACAATCCCCCCCCTCTATTTACATGAAATGGTTTGGTCCAAAGCTAACGGCTAGCGGAGTTTGGTAAAGAAATCGCCATAGCGTGCACAAATGCGCAGGAAAGCGAAAGAATCGCAAATTAGTTTTAATTAGTTTTAAAACATAGTTTAACGCCAACATAGCGGCAACATAGTTTGCCAACGTGAAATAAATGAATACGCTCTCAAATGTGCCAAAAAAAAAAAAAAACGCTACCCGTACGCTCTACCCCGCCCGTACGCCCGTAAACAAAAAAAAAAACGCTCTTCGCTTCCGCCCTTCACTCTGACTGAATTGGGAGAAATAATGCGCATAAGAAATCGAGAAATTATTATTTTCTCCGGAAGAAATCGAATTACGTACCGTAATGGCGCACGCGCTGGGCTCAGCATCAGCTCGCTCTCACATCGGCCACGCCTACGCAATAACGCGTTCTGTGATTGGATGCCGGAAGTGCAGTCCTCACTGTCCGGAAGGTCGTATATCGCAGTTACGATGAATCGCAAATTAGTTTTTATTAGTTTTAAAACATAGTTTAACGGCAACATAGTTTGCAAACGTGAAATAAATGAATACGCTCTCAAATGTGCCATCCGAGGCAGAGTGTGTCCGCCACGTTCGGCACACGCGATAGCTCGCTGCTCTCTGATTGGTTGAATCGTTTTTTGGACATAGCTCGGTAAGTAATTGTCCGATTAATATGAAACCTTGAAAAGGCACATCCTCGGGTCCCCAGCAATATACCTGGCAAGTTTCAAGTATATCGGACCGGTAGTTGTCGAGAAACAGCGGTCACAGACATACAAACAAACAAACAAACGTACAAACAAACATACACACAGAGATTACTGGAATTATAGATATATATATATATATATATATATATATATATATATATATATATATATATATATATATATATATATATATATATGTACATACATATAGCGGGATTATGCTACAACTCCTGACTACTGAAGATAATGGTAATGCCTCTTGGTTGTGATTGATGCGGTGGAAGAGAAGACAATGTGTCAGATGGCACTTGTTGGTCCCAGATTGTGCATCAATAGCTGTGATGGGACTCGATCTGACATCCTCACCAATCACGATCAGTGCATCATTTTCCATACATAAATTTATATATTTTTATGTCTGTATATATATGTAGTTTGGTAAGACTATGTCATAAAGGAATGTTCAACAGCTAACCAAGCATGCAGTCTGGCACGGTGTATTTTAGTGCTAAGTGTAAGAGTAGGTGATGCTATTAATATGGATGAGAAAAATATTTGGATAAAAATGAATGGATCACGGCATTCTTGTTTAATATATGCTTCCTGTGCAGGTGGAAGTCGAAGTGGAGGCGGTAAACGACATGGCGCCAGAGTTTCTGGCGACAGAGCTCTTTACGACAGTGAAGGAGGACGTGCAGCTGGGTGATGTGATCACATGGCTTTCGGCACACGATGGAGACAAGGTAAATTTCTAAGGATCGTTGAGATGGACAGGAAGGCATTTTGTTATTGATCAATAAGATGTGTAGCTAAAGATTTTCTTTCACAAAAGGGTTCATCATTATGCATGCAGTACAAAAGGGTGCATGCAGTACAAAAAAAATCATACACAAAAAGCTGGCACTCTCAAACCTTCTAACAGGTCTCCCATCAAGAAGTTAGGAAGTGTATCAAAGAAAGGTAACATACGAAGAAAGTGTGCAAAGTGTGTAAGTGTGTGAGGAAGAGAAAAGTTGTCATATATTAAAATATGAATAATTGCAATGCACATGGGCTGCTAGGATAGCCTAGACCTATAGGTATGCACACTCACCTCTGATCTGTCTATCCAAATGTTGAATCCCGGTCCAGGTATAAACTACCAGCCTGGTGTTTCCAGAAACGAAATAAATCAATGTCAAATACAGTTGAGGCAGTTGTCAAGATAAAAAGAGGTCACACTGATTTATTGGATACAGTATACTGCACATACATACATGCATACACGACATGGCCAAAATGATGTGGACACCTGAACATCACACCCATATGTGCTCGTCGAACGTCTCATTCCAAAATCATGGGCATTAATATGGAGTTGGTCTCCTCTTTGCTACTATAACAGCCTCCACTCTTGTGGGAAGGCTTTCCACTATATGTTGGAAAATTGCTGCAGGGATTTTCTTCCATTCAGCCACAAGAGCATTAGTGAGGTCGGGCACTGATGTTAGGCGATTAGGCCTGGCTCGCAGTCGGCGTTCCAATTCATCCCAAAGGTGTTCGATGGGGTTGAGATCAGGGCTCTGTGCAGGCCAGTCAAGTTCTTCCACACCGATCTCAACAAACCATTTATGTATGAACTTCGCTTTGTGCACGGGGACATTGTCATGCTGAAACAGGAAAGGGCCTTCCCCAAACTGTTGTCACATGGTTGGAAGCACATAATCATCTAGAATGTCATTGTGTGCTGTAGCGGTAAGATTTCCCTTCACTAGAACTAAGGGGCCGAGCCCGAACCATGAAAAACAGCCCCAGACTATTATTCCTCCTCAACCAAACTTTACAGTTGGCACTATGCATTTGGGCAGGTAGCGTTCTCCTGGCATCTGCCAAACCCAGATTCGTCCGTCTGACTGCCAGATGGTGAAGTGTGATTCATCATTCCAGAGAATGCATTTCCACTGCTCCAGAGTCCAATGGCGGTGAGCTTTACACCACTCCAGCCGACGCTCGGCATTGCGCATGGTGATCTTCGGCTTGTGTGCGGCTGCTCAGCCATGGAAACGCATTTCATTAAGCTCCCGACGAACAGTTGTTGCGCTGACGTTGCTTCCAGAGGCAGTTTGGAACTCGGTAGTGGGTGTTGCAACCGAGGACAGACGATTTATACGTGCTACGCGTTACAGCACTCCGCAGTCCTGTTCTGTGAGCTTGTTTGGTCTACCACTTCACGTCTGAGCTGTTGTTGCTCCGAGACGTTTCCACTTCACAATAACAGCACTTACAGTTGACCGGGACTGCTCTAGCAGGGCAGAAATTTGACCTGTTGACTGACTTGTTGGAAAGGTGGCATCCTGTGACGTTGCCACGTTAAAAGTCACTGAGCTCTTCAATACGGCCCATTCTACTGCCAATGTTTGTCTATGGAGATCGCATGGCTGTGTGCTTGATTATATATACCTGTCAGCAATGGGTATGGCTGAAATACCCGAATTCACTAATTAGAATGGGTGTCCGCATACTTTTGGCCATGCAGTGTACATACGTACGGACAGACAAACACTGTTCCAGATGGCTTTGTCCTATGGGCTATGCCGTAAAAAAATTTCATGCTAATATTACGAGACGTTGCATAGATGTTGCAAATTACAAATTTTTACTTCAAGTCTTACAATTTTGGTCAAATTTTTTTTAAACAAATTTCAAGTACATTGGTTGGTCTTGTGCGTTATTCTGTGTGTTTGTCTCTTTGTATGTCAGTCGCCTACAACACACAATTTTCAACCGATCTTCACGAAACTTCACCAAATGGTAGCGTTGGTCATAAGCAAGAAGCCTATTGTTTTTGGGGTCAAAAGGTCAATAGGTCAACATAGGCCAAAGATCACCAACTTTGTCAAATTTCTAAAGTCCTCAATTTTCATCCGATTGACTTGAAATTTGAAGATGATTTGCATATCTGGTCACTGAATTGATTCACCAATTATTTTTGAGGTCAACATAGGCCAAAAGGTCAACATAGGCCGAATTGCTAAAATTGTCAATTTTAATCTGATTTACTTGAAATTTGAAGAGGATTTGCATATGTATATGGTCAATGAATTCAACCCCAACTATTTTTGAGGTCAATATAGGCCAAAAGGTCAACATAGGCCAGATTTCTAAAATCCTCAATTTTCATCTAAATGACTTGCAATTTTTAGAGGATTTGCATACCAGGTCACTCAATTCAACCACCAATTATTTTTGACGTCATCATAGGCCAACAACTTATTTTAGGGATTTCGCAAGTATCGTGCTATGCATGACATATTTCTTGGTTTTTTTTGCTTTTATTGGACAAATATCAAAAGTACCCGGCGTTGCCGGGTAACAATGAGTCGCTTCCTAAAGGGAATATTAATGAGGGGGGGAGGGGAGGAAGGGAGAGGGGGAGAGGGGGGAGGAGAGGAGGGAGGAGGAGAGGACGGGAACAGGAGGGAAGGAGAGAGAGGGTATGGGGGAAGGAATGTGGAAGGAGTGAGGAGAGGGGTGGGAAAGGGAAAGGAAGAGGGGAGGGAAAGGGTTAGGGAGGGGGGGGGGAAGAAGAATGGAGGGGGAAATGGGGTGGGGGAGGAGAAGAGAGGAAAACGGTGAGGATAAGGGAAGGGAGGGGGAAGGAAAGGGAGTGGAGTGGGAGGGGGAGAGAGAGGAGGGAGGGTGGAGGGGAGAGAGAGAAATGAGGAAGGGGAGAAGAAGGGAGGGGTGGGGGGAAGGCTAGAGAGGAGGAATGGGGTGAGGTGGGGGGGGGAGGGTTGAGGGGGAGAGTGACTATATCGCACAAAAATGTTAGTCAATGAAAAAATGGGTACGTGAAAACAAAAAGGTAGCTCTGTCTACTGTAACGCCATGGCTTGCAAGAGCAGCCTGAATAGTGTTCACCAAGTGGTGGTTCACCTCGTTAAGCATATTCAAAAAGGGTGTTATGACACACCCAAACTTCACTGGCCTTGTGACTAATTAATTAAGCACACAGGCATTTCTCACTTCATTTGTAGAGCCCTCGCCGAGCGGCTTAAGCACTCCAGCAAGTACTTCAACGAAATGGGTGATAATGAACGGCTGGCTATGCAAGCAATAGCAAGCTGATTGCTTCTGGTTGGAATGGCCGAGGAATGTTAAAAACAGATCGATTTCATTCAGCAAATCATGTGGAAACCACTGAGAGCAGACAAATTCAAAAAGGGTGTTATAACACACCCAAACTTCTCCAGCCTTGTGGTCTAAAAATAAAAAGGGAGCTCTGTCTACTGTAATGCCATGGCTTGCAAAAGCAGTCTGAATAGTGTTCACCAATCGCTTGATATGGTAAATTTTTTCAGATTTCATTCCAGATTTTGACATTATTTAGTCTACACTTCCACAGCATCCAATCCTCATATCCGAATCCAGATGAATTTTTACGATATGCTTCAATCATGTACTGTACGTTAATGATAAATTGATCGTGTTTGCAAGGCACGTTTGAGTAGGCCGAAACAAAATGGCGGCTTAAGAACCCAGCGAGGTGCAGTGGGCTGACCAAGATAGCGGGCGTCCATATTGGTAAGCCACCACATCGTTTTTTTTCTCTTATGAACTCCTTGTTAATCATCTTCAAAAAGGGTGTTATAACACACCAAAACACCCAGTTTTCATCCGTGCAATCTGTTGGAGGTCCAGGTGTATGTATGCAAAGTTTGGGGCCGCTACGTTTCATGGTTTTGGAGTTATGGAGGAGACACGGACGGACACTGCCTTTTATTATTATAGATTGTATCTAGTTCTGAGAATGCCCTCCCATAATTAAAGCTGAAATTAAATTGTCATTTGGGTATCAGGAGTTGTGTACAAGGTGGTAGTGGTTGTTTTATGGGATGGCAGTATTCTATAGATATGTGCATTTATCTCTCATCTCTCTAACCTGAGTTCGAATCTCAACCAAGCTATAAACTACCACTGGTGTTTCACATGAATAGCAATACAATATCGATGTGTGCCATTACGTTGCAAGGCTCATCCTCTTAACATTGGTTGTGGGCTGACGTTAAAGATCCCACCGTGTTCTTCGCGAAAAGTAGGCGAGTTATCGCCGGCACCGTGATCGAATTACAAATTCCTGCACACTCAGTCAAGTATCCTGCCTCGGAGTGGAGACACCGCTCCAGGTTGTAACCCTCGCTAAGAAACTGTTTCGGCCGAACTGACACTGTATAGAGTACTAGCAGAAGTACCCGGCATTGCCGGGCGGGGGAGGGGAAGGGGGAAGGGGAAGGGAGGGGAACGGGGGGAGAGCGAGCCCCTTGGTAAAGCGAGCGATTTTTTTTTCATAGCGTTCATAGCGTCATAGCGTTCCGTTCATAGCGTCATAGCGTTCATATCGTTCATAGCGTCATAGCGTTCATAGCGTTTCATAGCGTCATAGCGATTTTTTTTTTCATAGCGTCATAGCGTCATAGCGTCATATCGTTCATAGCGTTCATAGCGTTCATAGCGTCATATCGTTCATAGCGTTTCATAGCGTCATAGCGTCATATCGTTCATAGCGTCATAGCGTTCATAGCGTTTCATAGCGTCATAGCGATTTTTTTTTTCATAGCGTCATAGCGTCATAGCGTCATAGCGTTCATAGCGTCATATCGTTCATAGCGTTTAATAGCATCATAGCGTCATATCGTTCATAGCGTCATCGCGTTCATAGCGTTTCATAGCGTCATAGCGATTGTTTTTTTCATAGCGTCATAGCGTCATAGCGTCATAGCGTTCATAGCGTTCATAGCGTCATAGCGTCATCACGTGATCGCTCTGAGCGAATCAGCGCCCACCTGCTCTGATTCCGTTGATTCCATGCGCTGAAATGCGCTGAGGTAAATATGAATAAAAAATATGGATCGTCAAATATTTTGAGTTCGGCCATGTTCGTCCCAGGCTCAATGGCCATGTCTATGCCAAATATCAAGCACGTAAGCCTCTCCGTTTAGGAGTCTATCGGTAACATTACACACACACACACACACACACACACACACACACACAAACACACACACACACACACACACACACACAAACTGTGTTTTATATATATAGATAGATGGTACGTAATGATGATGATTATGATGACTGATTTACCCTTTAAGTTGCTATTCAACTTGCTTCACTGTGCTTTAATTTATTTTGTTTAAAAATGTCTATTCTGAAATTGGATCGGTGCACAAGATAGCTCATTTGTTAGTCTCCTTGAGTTTGAGTCCCAATGGAAGTGGATCCACCTACAATTTCCATCCGGTGTGTTTATGATTTATTGAGCACTGGCGTCATTTGGAGGAGATGTTAAACCACTTTCCTGCAAATCTTGCATGTGCAAGGAGTAGGTCTTTGCACCACTGTCTTTGCTAAGCCATAAGTTTGGGTCGAGTGGCCATCTTGAACTGCGAGTCAGGTCATGAATAAGATTTTCAAACATTTTCTCTAAGTATAAAAATATGTCTCTCAATGGTCTATGATGCATTATTTTCTGCACAGGAAATTCACAAAACACTGTTCAAAACATTATTAGTTCCATATAGCCATCAAAACATTGCCTTTTATTTAATTACTAACAAATGCAGACATTTCCATAAAACTTTCAAGCATGGCCGGAGTCTTGAGGCTGCTCCCAAACGCCCACTCAATGGCTTTGTGGTCACCCCGCTCATTATGTGCTTTTATAATTGTTTGGTAGTTGTTGTTGTAACTTCATTTTGGCAATGTTTCCAAAACAATCTGGGTGGAACTTTCAGTAATAGGGTGTCTGCGTTTAGTACATAAATAGCCCTAATCTTTAGACTGATCCTAATCGTTATGAAACTTTTGGATTTTATTTATCTTGTCCCTGGTGATGACAGATATTTACGTATTGCCTTTTAGGAACAAGAAAGGTCCATGTTTGAGCTTTATTGCATTTTATCCAAGTAAGGAAACTCTTTTGGGAAGTGCAATTTTCACATTGTATTGTACACAAGGGAAGGGTGAGGTTCAGCAATGTTTGAGGCAGAGATAGCACAATTTTCTCATCATTGCTGGGATGAAGCCAGGGACAAATCCATCTCCCATTTTAACCTGAAATGACATTCTTCGCTGCAATCTGTTTTGGAAACTGCACTTGGCGTATGTTGATTATGGTTGTTTTGAGTGAGAAGCAAAGCATTGTAAATTGCTAGTAACGGATTTGGCAACTATCTAATTTATGCTTGATGCTCTGATTGCCAGAGTGAAACGATGAATCAATTTTATGTGAATTTGCTCTGAGAGTAACTTTCATGTGTTATCACCCCAGATGGTCATTTCAAATATCTTGCACAATGCTGAGGACTTTAGTTTGCACATTTTCCTCTTCCTCTGTGAGGGTGTCATCTTCACTAGTTTGGTCAATGAGCTCTTCCCTCACAACAATGGCCGAACAAACATGTACAGGCTGCAGGGATGCATCATCGGGTAACTCCAAGTCTATTGTATTATCCTCACTCATACTGAGTCCTGTATGACCAGGATGGCAGGAAATATCTTCATGGATGTAAATTCCAAGATGTACAAGCGACATGAGGTCATCTTCAAGTTGGTATATATACGCATAGTAAGCTTGTCGCCAGGATCCTCTCATGCCATCATTTCAGCCAATGGTACTTCCTTGTATTTGTTGGGAATTACCAGCATTCGGATTTCATCATTGGTGGTGAGATGGAATGAGTTTAACAATGTCTCCAGTAATGGATTTCTCATGGAGGACCTGGAACATATAATGGATCAGGATGCAACAGAACAAAATAATCAGTAGAAAGATCAGGAAAAACAAACCAACACAGGCCTGGGAATTTTTTCTGAATTGAGATTTTCGGCTACTGCAAGATGTGAGGATTTACTCCCTGCATTTTCCGATAAGAAACAGTACCGGTCCCATACCACTGACGTTTCAATGACATGACCCTTTTCAGCTGCATCTCACAATTCCTAGGAGCACCAACTCATTACAATGTCTGAATGCCAACATGTTGTTTCATTTCTGAGTTTTGTAAGACACCGAAAATGGAACTGACCCTCATCCGCTATCAGATCAGTTATCTCAGCAACTCCGATCCTAAGATTCTGGTCATATGGAGAATTTTTTAGAATCTTTTTGCTTAAATTGAATGTTTCAACTGATCTAGTTGTCTCCTTCAGCTGCCACATTTGATAAAAGAGCCACAAAGTTAAGTGAACAGCTTGCTCCTTGCTTCTGTGGGAAGTACTTGGCTTTGTATCATTTGGTGCAGTTTTCACATCTGGTGGATGTTCTTTCTTTTACTTTCCCCATTGATGCCCATTCATTCTTTTGATTTTGCTGCTGTCTGTGAACTGACCACAACATTTTTGATGTCAAACAATTTGCGCCAACTCCGAGGAATCCACGACCTTCTCAAGTCTTTTCATGTTTCCACATTCTTGGTCTCTGAAGTTTCTCCTGCTTATGGCTGTCTCTCAAAATGTCTTCACTTCATACTCAGTAGCTGGGCGAGGTTCTTCTTTGCTGGGAGGTTGACAAATAATGCACAGACTGAAGGTTCCAGAGAATGCACAATTAAGTGTTACAACTGACCATCTTTCTGTCAGAATCTATCACAAAGCGATCACCTAAGGGAAAGTCTCCTACGGGGCCTGCGATCTTTTCAGACCGCCATGTTACCTTGACCTTCAACATTTAGGGATAGATTGTAAATGAAGTAAATGCGTCTCCATCTTCAATATATCCAAAAAACTCAACATCATGAAAATCGGAGGACAATTGTTCAAGCTATGATCAAAAAGGTGTTTTTGTTAATTTGGTCACAATCCGAAAAAGTGGGTCAAGGACACTAATAACATATTAGGTGCACAACTTCAGTGCAGCCACACTGTTATGATACAAGAACACTTTCGAAGGTCAAGCGGTCTTTGCGATTCTGCATTGACAAAATTGAGCGATGACAAAAAACACTTTTTTTTTTTACACCGCCATTTGACCTTGACCTTTAACACAGAGAGGCATGATTTAAATTAAGTGTAAATGTTCCTTGTTGTAGGATATCTAGAGAGAGCAATTTCGTTTCGATCAGACAAACCATAGTCGAGTAATAGCGAAAATGTTAAACTGTCTATAATTAGGTCATGACCTTAAAAATTAAGTGAAGGTCAAAATTATGTCAAACACACATACTTTTTATTCCCATTATTTATTAATGCAAAATTTAATTCTGAAAGCCCCAGCCGGATCTGAGATACAGCTCCGACATTGGCACAAAAAAGGAAAAAAACTTAAATGGTGGCTTAGTACTCCTAGGAGTCTAACACCTTGACCTTTAACCTGGAGGGGTATGGTGTAAATTAACTATAAATATGCCTTGCTCTAGGGGGGGGGCAATTTCGTTCTGATCGGACAAACCTTAGTTGAGTTATGGTGAAAAATGTTTTAAAATGTCTATAATTCGGTCATGACCTTCAACAGTATGTCAAGATCAAAATAATTGTCAATCCTATGTACTTTCCATTCACCTTATTGCTCCCAAATCATCTCATTGACTCAGCCTATCATCCTTCCAAGGTCAGTACCAGCTTGCTGGGATGATTGAGCCATTCGGGTATTCTGCGTTGGAGTGGCGACCCGTCCAGGATTGTGCCCAATCGCCAAGGAAACTGCTTCGGCAGCCCTGTGCATCGTCACGGTGCAGAAAGGAATGATGGTCATTATCATCATCCGATAGGGGGAGGCTTAATTATTAATATGAAATAATATTACATTACTCGACCAAGTCATGTCATGAGGGTATTGGAAAGGATTCTGAATGGAAGGATAAGGAAGTATGTGGAGATGGAGATCAGAGAAGAGCAGCAGGGGTTCAGTAAGGGTAGGGGGACAACGGATGGGATGTTCACGCTGAGACAGCTGGGGAAGAAGATGTTGGAGGTATAAGGTGAAATGGCATTGGGATTTGTGGACCTGAAGAAGGCCAAAGAGTGTGTCCGGAGAGAAATGGTGATATCGACACTGAGAATGTTGTGATATGAAACGCTTGATATGAAACCGTTGATATGAAACCCTTGATATGAAACCCTTGATATGAAACCCTTGATATGAAACCCTTGATATGAAACCCTTGACATGAAACCCTTGATATGAAACCCTTGATATGAAACCCTTGATATGAAACCCTTCATGTGAAATCCTTGATATGAAACCCTTGATATGAAACCCTTGATATGAAACCCTTGATGTGAAACCCTTGATATGAAACCCTTGATGTGAAACCCTTGATGTGAAACCCTTGATATGAAACCCTTGATATGAAACCCTTGATATGAAACCCTTAATGTGAAACCCTTGATATGAAACCCTTGATGTGAAACCCTTGATATGAAACCCTTGATGTGAAACCCTTGATATGAAACCCTTGATATGAAACCCTTGATGTGAAACCCTTGATATGAAACCCTTGATGTGAAACCCTTGATATGAAACCGTTGATATGAAACCGTTGATATGAAACCCTTGATATGAAACCCTTGATATGAAACCCTTGATATGAAACCGTTGATATGAAACCCTTGATATGAAACCCTTGATATGAAACCCTTAATGTGAAACCCTTGATATGAAACCCTTGATATGAAACCCTTGATATGAAACCCTTGATATGAAACCCTTGATATGAAACCCTTGATATGAAACCCTTGATGTGAAACCCTTGATATGAAACCATTGATATGAAACCCTTGATATGAAACCGTTGATATGAAACCCTTGATATGAAACCCTTAATGTGAAACCCTTGATATGAAACCCTTGATATGAAACCCTTGATATGAAACCCTTGATATGAAACCCTTGATATGAAACCCTTGATATGAAACCCTTGATGTGAAACCCTTGATATGAAACCGTTCATATGAAACCGTTGATATGAAACCGTTGATATGAAACCCTTGATATGAAAACTTTGATATGAAACCCTTGATATGAAAACTTTGATATGAAACCCTTGATATGAAACCCTTGATATGAAACCCTTGACATGAAACCCTTGATATGAAACCCTTGAGATGAAACCCTTGATATGAAACCCTTGATATGAAACCCTTGATATGAAACCCTTGATATGAAACCCTTGATATGAAACCCTTGATATGAAACCCTTGATATGAAACCCTTGATATGAAACCCTTGATATGAAACCCTTGATATGAAACCCTTGATATGAAACCCTTGATATGAAACCCTTGATGTGAAACCCTTGATGTGAAACCCTTGACATGAAACCCTTGATATGAAAACTTTGATATGAAACCCTTGATATGAAACCCTTGATATGAAAACCTTGATATGAAAACCTTGATATGAAAACCTTGATATGAAACCCTCGATATGAAACCCTTGATATGAAACCCTCGATGTGAAACCCTTGACGTGAAACCCTTGACGTGAAACCCTTGACGTGAAACCCTTGACGTGAAACCCTTGATATGCAACCCTTGATGCGAAACCCTTGATGCGAAACCGTTGATGCGAAACCCTTGATATGAAACCCCTGATAGGAAACCCCTGATAGGAAACCCTTGATATGAAACCCCTGATAGGAAACCCTTGATATGAAACCCCTGATAGGAAACCCTTGATATGAAACCCTTGATATGAAACCCTTGATATGAAACCCTTGATATGAAACCCTTGATATGAAACCCTTGATATGAAACCCTTGATATGAAACCCCTGATAGGAAACCCCTGATAGGAAACCCTTGATATGAAACCCCTGATAGGAAACCCTTGATATGAAACCCCTGATAGGAAACCCTTGATAGGAAACCCTTGATATGAAACCCTTGATATGAAACCCTTGATATGAAACCCTTGATATGAAACCCTTGATATGAAACCCTTGATATGAAACCCTTGATATGAAACCCTTGATATGAAACCCTTGATATGAAACCCCTGATAGGAAACCCTTGATATGAAACCCCTGATAGGAAACCCCTGATAGGAAACCCTTGATATGAAACCCCTGATAGGAAACCCTTGATATGAAACCCTTGATATGAAACCCCTGATAGGAAACCCTTGATATGAAACCCTTGATACGAAAACCTTGATACGAAAACCTTGATATGAAACCCTTGACATGAAAACTTTGATATGAAACCCTTGATATGAAACCTTTGATATGAAACCCTTGATATGAAACCCTTGATATGAAACCCCTGATAGGAAACCCCTGATAGGAAACCCTTGATATGAAACCCTTGAAATAAACCGTTGATATGAAACCCTTGATATGAAACCCTTGATATGAAACCCTTGATATGAAACCCTTGATATGAAACCCTTGATATGAAACCCTTGATATGAAAACTTTGATATGAAACCCTTGATATGAAACCCTTGATATGAATCCCTTGATATGAAACCCTTGATATGAAACCCTTGATATGAAACCCTTGATATGAAACCCTTGATATGAAACCCTTGATATGAAACCCTTGATATGAAACCCTTGATATGAAACCCTTGATATGAAACCCTTGATATGAAACCCTTGATATGAAACCCTTGATATGAAACCCTTGATATGAAACCCTTGATATGAAAACTTTGATATGAAACCCTTGATATGAAACCCTTGATATGAATCCCTTGATATGAAACCCTTGATATGAAACCCTTGATATGAAACCCTTGATATGAAACCCTTGATATGAAACCCTTGATATGAAACCCTTGATATGAAACCCTTGATATGAAACCCTTGATATGAAACCCTTGACATGAAACCCTTGATATGAAACTCTTGATATGAAACCCTTGATATGAAACCCTTGATATGAAACCCTTGATATGAATCCCTTGATATGAAACCCTTGATATGAAACCCTTGATATGAAACCCTTGATATGAAACCCTTGATATGAAACCCTTGATATGAAACCCTTGATATGAAACCCTTGATATGAAACCCTTGATATGAAACCCTTGACATGAAACCCTTGACATGAAACCCTTGATATGAAACTCTTGATATGAAACCCTTGATATGAAACCCTTGATATGAAACCCTTGATATGAAACCCTTGATATGAAACCCTTGATGCGAAACCCTTGATGTGAAACCCTTGATGCGAAACCCTTGATGCGAAACCCTTGATATGAAACCCTTGATATGAAACCCTTGATATGAAACCCTTGATATGAAACCCTTGATATGAAACCCTTGATATGAAACCCTTGATATGAAACCCTTGATATGAAACCCTTGATATGAAACCCTTGATATGAAACCCTTGATATGAAAACCTTGATATGAAACCCTTGATATGAAACCCTTCATATGAAACCCTTCATATGAAACCCTTGATATGAAACCCTTGATATGAAACCCTTGATATGAAACCCTTGATATGAAACCCTTGATATGAAACCCTTGATATGAAACCCTTGATATGAAACCCTTGATATGAAACCCATGATGGGAAACCCTTGATGGGAAACCCTTGATGGGAAACCCTTGATGGGAAACCCTTGATGCGAAACCCTTGATGCGAAACCCTTGATGCGAAACCCTTGATGCGAAACCCTTGATGTGAAACCCTTGATATGAAACCCATGATGGGAAACCCTTGATGGGAAACCCTTGATGCGAAACCCTTGATGCGAAACCCTTGATGTGAAACCCCTGATAGGAAACCCTTGATATGAAACCCCTGATAGGAAACCCTTGATATGAAACCCTTGATATGAAACCCTTGATATGAAACCCTTGATATGAAACCCTTGATATGAAACCCCTGATATGAAACCCCTGATAGGAAACCCTTGATATGAAACCCCTGATAGGAAACCCTTGATATGAAACCCTTGATATGAAACCCCTGATATGAAACCCTTGATATGAAACCCTTGATATGAAACCCTTGATATGAAACCCCTGATATGAAACCCCTGATAGGAAACCCTTGATATGAAACCCCTGATAGGAAACCCTTGATATGAAACCCTTGATATGAAACCCTTGATATGAAACCCTTGATGCGAAACCCTTGATGCGAAACCCTTGATGCGAAACCCTTGATGTGAAACCCTTGATGCGAAACCCTTGATGCGAAACCCTTGATATGAAACCCTTGATATGAAACCCTTGATGCGAAACCCTTGATATGAAACCCTTGATATGAAACCCTTGATATGAAACCCTTGATATGAAACCCCTGATAGGAAACCCTTGATATGAAACCCTTGATATGAAACCCCTGATAGGAAACCCTTGATATGAAACCCCTGATAGGAAACCCTTGATATGAAACCCCTGATAGGAAACCCTTGATATGAAACCCTTGATATGAAACCCTTGATGCGAAACCCTTGATGCGAAACCCTTGATGCAAAACCCTTGATGCGAAACCTAAGACTTTGATGAGAACTTTTTCCAGTTCAGTTTTGGTCTTTTCTTCACCTGCTTCTTGTTGAAAAATAATGGAATGCCATGCCTTGCCAGACATTAACATGTACTTATTGTTTATTTTGGGTTTTTATTGTTTAAACATTATTATTGCAAAACCACTATGCACAGGCACAATAAGCAAACTTTCATGCTGAAACGATCATTTCAACTTGAATTTTCCATATAATTTACCTTAAAAGTTGTAGACTACAACTTCACGACGTGTGTGCTTTGCAATCTTAATGCATTCGGTACTTTATTACCTTGCTCGTGTACCGGACCTATTTCTAAATGATGGTCCAGTCATGCGTTAGATAATTGCAGGCTTGGAGAAGCATTTCTGCCGAAGTAGGAGTACTGACCTTTGTACGGAAGTTTTTGAAAACGGACCAACTCACTCTCATTGAAGACCCCATCAAGGCCTCAGGATGGATTGGACTCAGATTGACTGCTCAAAGGATTTGCCTCTGCCAGAAGTGAAGGTTTGGAAGCCAGGGAGCCTGCGGTAAAGCACCAAGACACGTCACCTCTGTGGGACACCAGACAGCAAGCACAGAGCCGTGGGTCGGGTGTTGGCATGACGACGCGGTGACTTATGCTGCACGATTCGGAGGTGGAGAGGATTAGAGATCGGGGAGTGACCGACGAGGAGGACCCCGAGTTTTGGCTCAGGAAGAGGGAACGTTCTTTGGAAGGCTTTCTAAATCAGTGGAGTTTTAGGGTCTTCGACTGCATTCACTCTCAGAACTCGCTTGGCTGCTTGGCAAAGAGCAAGCAAGTGACAACACATCTATCTTGAGGTCCATCTGTTTGCAGTTTTTCTCTTGTTTTTCCTAATAGCACCATTTAAATAACAAAATCTCTTCTGAGAGCAATTCATCTTTTCATTGAAATAATGTCGCGTGGTTCATTGAGAAAAGCCATCCTTGCATTCTTTAATTGTTCTTGTTCGGAATTGTTCAGAATCACATAATTTTAGTGGCGAGCAGGTGCCAAGAGAAGCACAAAGTCAAGTATTTATTTTGAGAATTCATGCAAATAGTTTTATTTTGTGTAAAGAGATCTGTCACAAGCCTTTGGGTGTATTATAACCAAGCTTTTTGGAGAAATGATAACCGGCATGCAGTTTTTAAACCCTGTTAACCGCAGGAACAATGCAAAGGGTTGAGCTGGCTTCAAAATATAATTTTTTACAAACAAATAAACACAGGAATAATTAATGCAATTCGTTGCTAAAATCATGCAAGACAGAGAAAACCTTGTCTTTAAAATTAAAATGGAGGCAGATTTTAATCTAACGCATGTTGCTTATGGTGGAGCTGCACAGATTGCGTTTTGCAAAGGCAAAGCTCTCCCTCCACCCCAATAAATACTTTTCGTACATTTCTGTCCTTTGAGTGGCAGGATAACCTCAAGGTAGGTGCGCTCGCTTTTGAGCTGTCCAGCATGGGTTCAGGGAAGAAGAGGAGGAGGCAGACCTTGTATGTGCTGGATTGATGGGGTAAAAGCTGCAAACAAGCCGTCTCTGCCAGAGATTTGGCAAGCAGTGCAGGATAGGGATGTTTGGAGAAATCTGATCATAAAGGTCACTCGAAGTCGCCCAGGACTTGAGGGAACTGGATAGCCTGGGCTAGAATCTCGACTCGGCTATTAACTACCACCCTGGTGTTTCTCATGCAGGGCAAGGCATCAATGTGCGCGCCGCCCATCACATGGACGTTGAACTAGATGTCTTGTCATATGTGGAGGTGAAAGATTCCATGGTTTCCATGGAGACAGTCAGAGACCAGTCCATTGATGATGTCATTCATTCTTACAAATAAGGTCACGAATATCATCATCATCATCATCATCAACATCAACAACAAAATTGATCTTTGTAGGGCCATTGGCACCAATGTGGTTGGTGTGCACAAAGTGAGCACCAATGTGGTTGGTGTGCACAAAGTGAGCACCAATGTGGTTGGTGTGCACAAAGTGAGCACCAATGTGGTTGGTGTGCACAAAGTGAGCACCAATGTGTTTGGTGTGCCCAGGCCTTGCAAACGCGCTGCAGAATGGACCTGTAGATGCAGAACAGCAGTAGCTGCCTGCTCAGGACCCAGGGCTGTGTACTCCTACATGTCTACACAGGATCTAGTGACCTAGCTCCACACGAGACAAACGAGCCATAGGTCCAACGTCCAGAGCACTTCTTTCGGCCTGAATGCGAATTCACTCCGAGCGCTACGTGAGCTCCACCTGCTCGGCTGCGCTTCCTCTTGAGCCTCGGTCATCGTCCTGGCATTCTCCTTCCACGACCACTCTTGATTCTGCCATTCTCGTGGGTCAACCAGGTTCCGACACAGCGACGCCACGGTCAGGGCCTCGTTCAACAGATCGATCATAGACTTGGCATTGGACTTGGGGAGATTCAGGCCATGTTGCTTGGAACAGCTCGTTGAGCGCCGGCTATCCTGGGCACTACATCCTCAAGAGGAGGCTTTGAGAACATAATCTTATTCGGCTGTTTATGGTAGTGCAGAGCGTTGTGGAGCACAGTGTTGTTTCCAAATCACATCAAGTTGCATCATCGAATCTGAAATCACACTGATGTCAAACATTTATGTTGCATCTGACATATAAAGCTCTTACTAACCATTCGCTCACTCACTCACTGATTGATACACTCATAGTCTCATACATACAGTGTATTCAGAAAGTATTTAGACCCCTTCACTTTTTTCACATTTTGTTATGTTGCAGCCTTATGCTGAAATGGTTTCAATTCATTTTTCCCCTCATCAATCTACACTCAATACCCCAAAATGACAAAGAGAAAACAGGATTTTAGAAAGTTTTGCAAATTTATTAAAAAGAAAAAAACTGAAATATCACATTGACATAAGTATTCATACCCTTTGCTCTGACACTTGAAATTTAGCACAGGTGCCTCCCATTTCTCTTGATCATCTTTGAGATGTTTTTACATCTTGATTGGAGTCCACCTGTGGTAAATGCAATTGATTGGACATGATTTGGAAAGGCACACACCTGTCTATATAAGGTCTCACAGCTGACAATGCATATCAGAGCAAAATCCAAGCCATGAGGTCGAAGGAACTGCCTGCAGAGCTCAGAGACAGGATTGTGTCGAGGCACAGATCTGGGGAAGCCTACAAAAAAAATTCTGCCTGCATTGAAGTTTGGAACAACCAGGACTCTTCCAAGAGCTGGCCGCTCGGCCAAAATGAGCAATCGGGGGAGAAGGTCCTTGGTAAGAGAGGTGACCAAGAACCCGATGGTCACTGGCTGAGCTCCAGAGATCCTGTGTGGAGATGGGAGAAACTTCCAGAAGGACAACCATCACTGCAACACTCCACCGATCTGAGCTTTATGGCAGAGTGGCCAGACGGAAGCCAAACAGTTCAATCTTGGTTTCATCAGACCACAGAATCTTGTTTCTCACAGTCTGAGAGTCCTTCAGGTGCTTTTTTGGAAACTCCAAGCGGGCTTTCATGTGTCTTTCACTGAGGAGAGGCTTCCATCTGGCCACTCTGCCATAAAGCCCAGATCGGTGGAGTGTTGCAGTGATGGTTGTCCTTCTGGAAGTTTCTCCCATCTCCACACAGGATCTCTGGAGCTCAGCCAGAGTGACCATCGGGTTCTTGGTCACCTCTCTTACCAAGGCCCTTCTCCCCGGATTGCTCAGTTTACATAAGTATTCATACCCTTTCCTATGACACTTGAAATTTAGGACAGGTGCCTCCCATTTCTCTTGATAATCTTTGAGATGTTTTTACATCTTGATTGGAGTCCACCTGTGGTAAATATCTATATATACACATGCTTTTTAAAGAATTAAATCAGTGAGGTCATCAGTTGCATAAACCCTGTTTCTAATTCTAGGTCATACCTGAAAATATTTCAAAGTCAGAGGAGAATGTTATTCGGACAAGCCAATTGGATCAGCAAAAATAAGCAGGGATGAGAGGAAGGTCTTTGTTTTGATTGAGGCAGTCAGGTTGACCAAGTTTCTCCTGTCGGTAAAGGAAGGGAACAAATCTCCGAACCCCTCAGCCCCATTCCTGTATCACGTCGTCTGTCACCTAGTCATATGTTCATTATCTCTAATATCTGAACCAAAGGGCTCTCTTCCTGTTCAATATCGGTTAATTTCTAATGAAAAATGTTCGATTATACTGACCAAAATGAGAGGGAGCATTTTATCACACCTTTCCCAACAGGTACATCTGGTTTTTTTTTTTTGGTTTTTTTTGCCTTTTGTTTCAGTTTAAGATCTATCGGGATGTTGGAAATCTCTCCTCTCCATCACGTATTGCAGTTTTACGTTGCGGAGAGCGTGGAATTCAAAATAAAGAACCTAGTAATTGTCCCAAGGCGAACAATTTGATGGGTGGGAAAGGTTCTGAAAATTAACCTCCAGCAAGGCTTTTA
>NC_136264.1:65485708-65529567 GCF_964187855.1 Myxine glutinosa | reverse complement strand
ATAGCTGTATATTGACATATGTTGAAAAAGTCAAAAATGTTTACATAGGGTGTACTTACTTTTTCACGTGACTGTATATATATATATATATATATATTCCATCACTAACTGAAAAACAGCATGACCTTGCGCTCCCATCAGGAAATGTCATACCCGTATTCGACTCCCGTGTTTGGACCATTCGTTGCCAAGGATAGAACATCCTGGAGGTAGATCTTGCCGTTAGGTGTGATACTTTTCTCACTTTCAAAGTAACTGAAGGTTCCATACTCAAGCACGCACCACCTCTGGTGGAAGTCTGCGCAAGCAACAAAGTGTCGGTTTCAACCATTTCTTCCTTTTATGATCATTTTCCACAGGACACGTTCAGCTCTAAATATTGCTCAAAATAACTCACTACATGAAGGTTTTGTGGAAGGAAATTTTTCATTTTTGTCAAATGAGTAATGAAAAATGTATCCCTCATATCATTATATTCAAACATATATTTTAGAGACAAATACGATATTGCATAAGCAAGATGTGTTAACACAAGCAAACATAGTTTAAAATTTTGTGAGAATATCAAATTAAGCAAAAAGGAAATGATACAATGGGAGTTCTATCCTCTAAACAAACACACACATTATTGTTTACTTTTAAAAGTAAAGCTGTTCAAAGTGAAAATATAAAACCAGTTTCTTCGAGAATAAGCAAACTGTACTGGATGGTAATTCAAACGTTGCGAGTTGAAACCCCGCTGGCAATTTTTAAGTGACAGATTCTGAAATCAAAGATGTTCTCAGAAATATTACCAAATCGTTGGTGGACAAAACAATGGACTGCCACTCAAAAAACCAATTGGCTCACTAACGACCTTCACAGAGAAGGGAATCTACCTGCCATGCCTGGTCTGTTCTGGCATGGTCCAAACCACACTTTATGATCTAAAGTTCAAAACCGAATGACTTGAGGAACAACTTGGATGGGCACTGCCTGTAAATAACAAGAATGACTACACTACGGTCATATCCTGTGACAAAAATCTGGTAACGGGCCGATTGGGAAACACACATTTAATGTGCTATTAAAAGATTAACTCGACACCTCTCATCCATGTCACCCTCCCCACGGTTATATCAGAATGAGCTGATTCGTCACACGGTCACGGATTGTTTAACCCCAATAATGGGGCCATTCAAAAATTAACGTCGGGTGGCTCGGGGGGAACGTAACCCTATTTTATAAGGAGGCACGTACTGTGCACGGTGACGGACTTTATTAAACCTTACTAAAATAAAATTTTCAACATCGATTCGATTTTTCTGGGGCCCTCATCATAACACTCGACCCAAACAAAGCCCATGGAAATCTGACGCAACAACCCCAGGCAGTATATAATCAACAGAGGCTGACAGTCCTGATGTCTTCGGTACACCAGAAAACCAAGAGGGCAGCCGTATTATTTTGGCTGGGTATCATGGTGGGTGGAGTCAAGCGACAAATATGGGTGGTGTCTGCAAGCTGTCCAACCAATGGGTGCGCATTTCAAAAATCGACCCCGAACAAGAACCACACCAATAACAGCACCAACTAGAATGGCACTCAGTAGAGAGCATACCTTCCACGAGGTGAACAGTTTTTGTTTCCCAGAGTAGATCAGAAAATCACAATACAGAATCGCATTTAATCAAAATCATCTGTCCACAACTTTTTGAGATATCCTGCTATGTATCGTTTTTGGCCCTATCTCCCAATGGTGAAGAATCACTTTAAAAATTCTAGTAGCCCGATCCGAATCCGGATCTTCACCAAAATCTAATCATTTGGTCCTTGTCACATACGCTACATCGCTGCCCGATTCCGTCCGAATCCATCCACAATTTTATGAGATATATTGTTCACAAATAAACGGACAAGCAGACAGGGGTAAAAACATAACCTCCATCCACCTTTGGTGGCAGAGGTAATGAACATGCGGAGTTCTTGCATAACTTAGGTGCATGCTCACACTCACAAACACAATCAGGTGCATGATCATATGCACACTCACGTCACGTGCATGCTGACATCCCATTCCGCACCCCCTTCCCCCCGAGAGTTGTAATTGCAAATTTGAAGTCTTGAACACTTTTTTGGATGTTAAGCCTGTTTTAATGCAAGCCTACACAAGTTAAAAAAAACTTAAGTGCAAGCCTCACTAGACGGCAGTGTTATTAGCCATCGTTGGACTTAGTCCAAAATGGGGGGGGGGGGGGGGGGGTTAGGGGGGGGGCTTATGGATTTGGTCTCGTATGCCCGTCCGTGTGTCCGCAACATTATCTCGGAGAGGTATGGGCCAATTTTGTTCATACTTGGCACAAAGACAACACATGACAGTATACATAGGCACATCATTGTGTTTCGCAATGTGATCAATGATGGCCGACTGGCGGCCATTTTGTTACTTAAACGTGTCCCCATCCATTTCTCGGACATGCATGGACCGATTTTCTTCAAACTTGGCACAAAGACAATACATGAGAATACATATGCAGAATATTTTGTTTTGTCATCTGACCAGAGATGGCCAACTGACAGGTTTTAAATCCGTACAGCAAAATTACTAAAACCACAGCATTGGCTATGACATTTTACGTCTTTTTATCTTGCCAAAACGAAGTTTTTGCAAGATGTATCAGTCAGCTTGTATGTTTGTTTGTTTGTTTGTTTGTTTTTATCTTGCCAAAACGAAGTTTTTGCAAGATGTATTAGTCAGCTTGTATGTTTGTATGTTTGTCTGTTTGTCTGTTTGTTTGTTTGTTTTTTTGTTTGTGGTTAATCATTTTTTTTTCACGTTTAGATCACTCTGTAGACCACAGTTATTATTGGAAACTCCTGTAACTTCGCATATCAGAGTCCTATAGAGATACCCTTCAGCACACAAAATTTTGAAGGTCAAGGTCAAAGGTCAAGGTCACTTTGCGGTCAATCATGGAGGTCAACGAAACCCTTATTTTTTGAGTAACTTTGATCTTATGATCTCCAAACTTGGTGGGTATATAGGGTGTGGTATGGCGCTCAGCTGATTAGTTTTTGGTGTCGATCGGCCTTGACCTTCAAGGTCATTTTGAAGGTCATTCAATTTTGACCAAAAGGTAAAATTTTCAAGTTTCAGTTACCATATCGAGTAGTACCTCAAATTGAAGCCCTTGTTGAGTGCTTTCCAAACATATAACTAGTTTGACAATGTGACGTCATTTGACGGCGTTATGACGAAAAAACTGCACTTTTCATGTATATTGTATTGCTTTAGTTCGCATTGTTTAGGTCACTCTGTAGAGCACAGTTCCCTTTGGAAACTCTTGTAAGTTCGCATATCAGAGTCTTTTAGAGATACCCTTTAGCACACAAAATTATGAAGGTCAAGGTCAAAGGTCAAGGTCACTTTGCGGTCAATCATGGAGGTCAACGAAACCCTTATTTTTTGAGTAACTTTGATCTTATGATCTCCAAACTTGGTGGGTATATAGGGTGTGGTATGGCGCTCAGCTGATTAGTTTTTGGTGTCGATCGGCCTTGACCTTCAAGGTCATTTTGAAGGTCATTCAATTTTGACCAAAAGGTAAAATTTTCAAGTTTCAGTTACCATATCGAGTAGTACCTCAAATTGAAGCCCTTGTTGAGTGCTTTCCAAACATATAACTAGTTTGACAACGTGACGTCATTTGACGGCGTTATGACGAAAAAACTGCACTTTTCATGTATATTGTATTGCTTTAGTTCGCATTGTTTAGGTCACTCTGTAGAGCACAGTTCCCTTTGGAAACTCTTGTAAGTTCGCATATCAGAGTCCTATAGAGATACCCTTCAGCACACAAAATTTTGAAGGTCAAGGTCAAAGGTCAAGGTCACTTTGCGGCCAATCATGGAGGTCGACGAAACACTAATTTTTTGAGTAACTTTGATCGGATCGTCTCCAAACTTCATGGGAATCTAGTATATGGTCCGGCGCTCAGCTGATTAGTTTTTGGTGGCGATCGGCCTTGACCTTCATGGTTAGCGCTGGAGGTCGAAAATTATTGACCCCAAGGTCAAATTTTGAAATCGTAGGTACCATATCGAGTAATACCTCATATGAATGCCCTTGATGAGTGCTTCCCAGATCTGTAAACAGTTTGACGCTATGACGTCATTTGATGACGTCATGACGAAAAAACGGAATTTTCATGAAAAAATTATTTCCTCAGTTCTCATCAAAATCTTTCAATATTTCATGTGCGTTGGTCATGAAGACATACTATTCACCATACGAAATTATTAAGGTCAAGGTCAAATGGCAAGATACGGTTCACCCTGTGGGTGACATATGTTCATTTTGTTTGTTTTTTTGTTTGTGGTTAATCATTTTTTTTTCACGTTTAGATCACTCTGTAGACCACAGTTATTATTGGAAACTCCTGTAACTTCGCATATCAGAGTCCTATAGAGATACCCTTCAGCACACAAAATTTTGAAGGTCAAGGTCAAAGGTCAAGGTCACTTTGCGGTCAATCATGGAGGTCAACAAAACCCTTATTTTTTGAGTAACTTTGATCTTATGATCTCCAAACTTGGTGGGTATATAGGGTGTGGTATGGCGCTCAGCTGATTAGTTTTTGGTGTCGATCGGCCTTGACCTTCAAGGTCATTTTGAAGGTCATTCATTTGTTTGTGGTTAATCATTTTTTTTCACGTTTAGATCACTCTGTAGACCACAGTTATTATTGGAAACTCCTGTAACTTCGCATATCAGAGTCCTATAGAGATACCCTTCAGCACACAAAATTTTGAAGGTCAAGGTCAAAGGTCAAGGTCACTTTGTGGTCAATCATGGAGGTCGACGAAACACTAATTTTTTGAGTAACTTTGATCGGATCGTCTCCAAACTTCATGGGAATCTAGTATATGGTCCGGCGCTCAGCTGATTAGTTTTTGGTGGCGATCGGCCTTGACCTTCATGGTTAGCGCTGGAGGTCGAAAATTATTGACCCCAAGGTCAAATTTTGAAATCGTAGGTACCATATCGAGTAATACCTCATATGAATGCCCTTGATGAGTGCTTCCCAGATCTGTAAACAGTTTGACGCTATGACGTCATTTGATGACGTCATGACGAAAAAACGGAATTTTCATGAAAAAATTATTTCCTCAGTTCTCATCAAAATCTTTCAATATTTCATGTGCGTTGGTCATGAAGACATACTATTCACCATACGAAATTATTAAGGTCAAGGTCAAATGGCAAGATACGGTTCACCCTGTGGGTGACATATGTTCATTCTTCTTGTTCACAGATAGGTTGTACCGTGACTTAAACGATCATCACGATACACACAAACAAGCCAATACATATGGGAATGGAAAACACATGCAATGTGCAATCACAACAATGCAATATCACAACGTACACTATGCCATGGAATTGCATTTACCCTCTTTTGCTCGGCGTTCTGTTGGCAGTTTAGTCAGGGAGGCAGTTTTACACAGGTAACCACAGCGGATGATCTTTGTTGTTTTTAATCTCGCAGTCGGGTCAGGAGCTCCTGTCATATTGATTACTAAGGTAAAGAGTATACCAAATGGGTGATGAGGCCACAATTGCTTTGATCAAATGGAATGAAAATACTTTAAAAATGCAGATGATAAAGTAATTCATCAGTTCATACAGTTATTTTTAAATCCTCATCATGATGTCATAATATTGATACTTTACAAATATTGGTTGAAAACGAGAAAAAGCCAAAAGACAAAGAGGAATAGCTATTTGGGAATGGGATGTAATAACAAGGAATGAAATAACGTGGGATTAAATGATATGGGATGAAATGATATGGGATGAAATAACGTGGGATGAAATAACGTGGGATGAAATAACATGGGATGAAATAACATGGGATGAAATGATATGGGATGAAATGATATGGGATGAAATAACGTGGGATGAAATAACATGGGATGAAATGATATGGGATGAAATATCATTGAAACTCGTACCATTGGAGCGGTTTTGGTAAAGAAGTTCTTTTTGTAAAGACTGTTCAGTCCTTGTAGGTTCTGTAAAGTTCCTTGTGAACTCAATGGCATGTGCAACGTCTGCTCCGCAGAATACAAGCGCCATGGTTTCGAGCAGGTCTGTCCCCATGACCGCCGCACAAAGGGCCTGTAAAGACCGTCATGGAATAGATGAGCATTCCAGTTGGAGCTGCCGTTTAAAACGGCATTCAAAATCAGACTGGGTTTAAGATAAAGGACAGGAAGCTTATGGAACTTTTAAATGAATTCAATACATGGGACATTTTTCACAAGTCTCATTTCTAAAATGGTCACAAACCTCATTAAGTTCATCCTGCTGTCCAAAGAGTGGATGAACCTTCCGATACTTCCGCTCCATGTACTTGGCCAAAATGAAGGCCCTGCGTTTTTCAGTTCCATCCTCAATGCAAAGAGCCTCGCTGGGAGGAACGTTCGCCGCCCAGAATGAATTTGATCGTTGATTTCCAACAGTTTGAAACAACTGGGTAGAAAATAAGACAAAATATTGATCAGGAGAAGTTCCAGTCACTACCATAGGTGAAGATGTTGTGAGAAGGGTGATAATTTCTGTTACAGCATAAACTTAACAATAACTACCTCTCATTAACACGACAATTGTACATTTTACAACAGGTGTCATACAGTTTTGTCCATGTGTTTGAGCGTGTAAGCACCTTGATAACCTCTCTTGTCCAAATGTCTTTGTCCATCTTGAGACTTCGCACTTTGGAGATAGAAGCACCTAAAAACCGATGGTCTCCTTTCGATTGAAAGGGTCGAAGATAAGGTCACAGTAACAGTGATTAGAGATTGATGAACATCAATCACCATGGTACATGAGGAAATACAAGGAACTTTAACAAAAGAGTGCATTTGATTCATCCTGCCTGTGACATATCGGTACCACATCAATCCAATCTATCAGTTTATCAACTGAATTTCCCTGGGGTGGTGGAGGGTGGTGGAGGACAACAATGGGGGCATGCATAGGGACAAAGGTTTTAAGTTCTATATGACAAAGGTTTTTTTTTTATCTTCATATAAATATAAATATATGAAATAAGGTTTTTGCAGTTGAGACGATCCATTGTAAATATTTAAAATGCCCAGCCACCCAAAATAACAAAAACTCAATCAAACTCGCGCCTATTTTGATAAAAACGGACGAGAGCCGATCAAGTCTAACAACTCGTAAGCCACAAACTTCTTCAAAGCCCAGTGAACAATCGAGTGTGTGGACCTGCTTTTATCTGCCATGTATTACGCCAAATTGAGGTTGTGCAGGGAAGATTTGGATATGCTGAAACATGGAGACTTCCACAGGTTGGAGAAGATGGGAAGCAGAAGGTTGGGATGGGGGAGGTGAGCAGTGATCCAGAAAGATTAAGAAGGGAGATTTACTCATGCGAATAATGTGGATGTCACCTGGTTGCGCTTAGGAGGGATTGAGGGGCTGAAATGTAGGCAGTTTATGTACAATCAGATCTTATTGTCAATCCTTTTAAAAATCGAAATCGAAATTTTAATGGAAAACTCAAGAGCATGGCATTACATTGGTCAATAAAAGAAACTGAGAAATGCTTACCAGCACATTGTTGACAGATGACAACTATCAGATTGATGGAGGCCCAGGCAGGGAAGGGAGCTCCGCAGTCGGCACAAAAACCGTTCGATTTGTTCGCCCACACTTGTTCAGCCACCTCCATACTGGAGAGTGCTTCGGATGTGGCTTCTGATAATGCGGTGAGCCACTCATCACGCTCTGCTTCACTCTCTGCCACAAAACTGCGATACCAACAAGCAAAAGTGAAGCCAGATATAAGCATCAAATGAAAACTGAATTGAAAAACAAGGAAATTCACTTCCTGCTAAAATGTGAAAATAATCAGTTCACATCGAGAAAACTCTCAAATATTGTCGTTGAGCAAACTGATATGAACAAATATTGATGTATTAATGCTGCAATAATATATTGACGTCTGCCCTCCAGTTCACGAAGTGTTTCGTTTTTTTTTCTTCCAAAGTTTCTGCGATTTAAAACTGACTTTTCGCATTCAACCACAAGTTTCATCTATTGTTGCGCCAAAACATATTGTTATGAATTTGGTAGAGCAATATCTAGAGCTAGGTAGATCTGAATAGGTAGGTATTCGGCTGTCGTGACAGGGACTCTACATGTAATAAGTTCTTGATGTTTAGGCGTTTGTCGGGGTAAGATGTATGATTGTGGATCTACCTGGAGGTCCGAGTGTTAAATAGTGAGGGATTAAAGGTAACGCCCCTGTGAGTCTCACCTGGTAGTCAAACCTTTGTCCATTATGGCACTGCAAACCACATAAACATTAGTTAGGTCCTTAGCGCAACATTAAATAATTCCCTTTCCCTGACATTGACTTCGTAATAAATAGACAGGAAACCAGGCCAAAAACACCGCCACGGTTGGCCGCCGCCGTTCGCACCTCAAAGGACTACCAACCTCGCGTGTTACGTGTTACAAAACGACCGCGGGGGGGTCGCGGACGGGAGATGTCAGGAGTCGCATGCCGCAGAGGGCGTGACCTGGGCGAGTTGGGAGGCTGTGATTGGCTGAGGAGTGCGCCAATGTGACGTCATCGGCCACCAATATATGCGACGGTCGGACGCCATTTCAGGCAGTTGAGTTCGTGGCAGACGCAGGCAGACACCAGAGAGTTCGTAGGAGTTGGTTGGAGCACACAGTCGACGCAGAGACACAGTTGGTGGAAAAAGCTCCCCGAAGACAGTTGGTGGAAAAGCTCCCCGAAGGCAGTTGGTGGAGAGTTCGTTAGAACACCAAGCACACAGAGCACGCGGCAGTTCGCAGCAGTTCGTTGCAAGTCGAGCCCTCCGTTGAACCATTGGTGCACGGGCCTTGTGGAGATCGTCCTCGTGTGAAGCTGCTGGCCACGCGTCGGACGCGTGGTGCTTGGAGCGGGGCCTCGTGGAGCTTGGAGCGAAGGACCTGGTGGTGTGCGATCGGGCCAAAAGGAGCGGTGTGGACGGCCGCCACCAAGACAACCAAAAGACAGATAAGCCGCATCCGCGTACATTTGAACGACGTGACGTGTTATTTTTGTATTCATAATCTCCCTCGTATCGTGTTTGCTGTCAGTCGTGTGGGGACGTCCCGATTTAGAGTTATTAGATTTACCGGCGCGGCTTTTTCACTGTATTACTATTCGATAATAAATCCTTATATTATTTTCTGTATATATATCTGAACGCAGTTTTCCTGGGTGTTTGATTTTAATAGATAAGGTTGCGGAGCCTTTGCTGCGTGCGCCATTCCGCGCGTTTAACTTTGTGTTGAACTTGAATCCGCCATTGAGTTTTCGCCTCGGGAGTTAAAGTCTCGCAAATCGGTCATCCGTAACTGTGGTGTTAATCACGGTTGCGTAATATAACAGGAGGATTTCATAACAGACACTGTCATTGAAAAAAAGGATCTGTTTTGGAGTGTTTTACCACTAGCTGATATATTGGCTTGTACGTGGTGGCCTGAAAGTCGCTTTACCCCTCACCACTAAAGTATTCCTTCTTAAACTTATAATATATAGGTTTTATTGTGTAGTACTTACAATATAATTAAGCAGTCGTTGTATCTGTATGCCACGGCTAGGAGGTGGCATTGGAGGGTGGATGGGGAATGAGAAAGATGCGAGAAATTTGGCAGGGGTAAAGCGACTTTCATGACACCTGAACAATGAATATGTGGGATGTTCAGAAATTCTAGGAATGAGATATTCATAACAAACTAAGACGTGCCAAACTAATAGTATAATGAGACATATAAATAACCCCCACTCTAGCGGGGAAAATGGCCTTAAAACGATCATTCATTCATATAAATAACTAGAACGGCACTCTTCAATGTCGCAAACTCGTGATGTCAACTCAATGCCTCTTCCCACATTATTACATCATTATAAATACTTGTAATAAATTTGATTTAAATCCATTCAGCTGTTCTCAAGTATCACTTTTTTACCTGACATAACCTTTGACCTTTGATGCCAAAATCGAATCAGTTCATCAGAATATATACTTATACCAAGTTTGGTCAAAATGCAATCACTGGTTCACAAGTTAGCTCAGAGACAGAATTTATATATATATATATATATATATATATATATATATATATATATATATATATATATATATATATATATATATATATATATGTATATATATATATATATGTATGTATGTATTTATTTTTATATATATATATATATATATATATATATATATATATATATTGTGGATTTGAGAATTGTTGTGTTTTTGTATTGTTGTAAGTGTAATGAATTGTTGTAAATATCACCCTCCGTGTGTAAAGGTCGTCCTCCTAGTTAAGCCATATACATACACGTAGCCAATCATATACCCTCTTAAGTAGTTATCTCCTTATTCTATGTAGTTGAAGGCTCTGTCCCCACTAGTTGACACTGCATTGCACCAGATGACATAAGGTAGCTCTCTTCCATTCCCAAAGCCCCCATTCCCAAAGCCTCCGTTGCCAACTGCATTGGGCGGTTTTCAACATTTGCCGCCATTGGCCATGTGCTCCGTCTCGGGGAAGAAGGGCGTTGCCCTCCACTCGTCATGAGAAGGTGGAGCCCAGCGAGCCCCCACCAGCCAATCAGGGCTGGTGAGACACCATCACGGGCGTGGCGCGGCTTGATCGCGACGGGCCTTATAAAAGGGTGTGGGGAAGGATTGCAGGGAGATGCGTCAGAGAGAGAACCCGTCACGCAACGCCCCCCCCCCCCCCCCCCCCCACGAGAGAGATGAGATGGGAGGAGATGAGATACGAGAGATGAGCTTTGACTCCACCACGCAGCTTTGACTTCACCACGCAGCTTTGACTCCACCACGCAGCTTTGACTCCACCACGCAGCTTTGAGACCACGCAGCTTCGACCCGCTGCTAAGCGGGAACCAGATTGCGGTGGCATCGGTGGCCGTCGAGGTCCAGCCTGACGTCCCGTGCGGGATCAAGCTCCAGCCAGTGTCCAGCTGAACCTTCCTCTCCCTCCAGCCATCCACCTCCTGCCATTCCTGTCATCATCCCCTGTGTAAGTGTGCTTGTAGTCTGTCTTTTGTCTCGTCCCTGGGATTAAGTAAGACTGCAGTAGGTAAGCTAATATTTGCACTGTGTCCTTCTGGTTCTTCCATCCTTCTGTATTTATTTTATTATCCTTCCTTCTCCTTGGTTTCTTTAATTGTGTACATATTAGTAATAAATCATATTTGTATTTCCTACCTTTGTTCTTCTTTCCTTTACATCCGTTTCGTCCTTGTCTTTTCCCTCATTGAATACCTGTGGCACGATTTGGCCAACGTTAAGGATCGGGTCAGTGCTTGTTAATAGTTCGTGCCGCGGTTGCTAAACCGCTCGGCAATTACCATCTGTCCACGGTCGCAAACGGGGTTGCGCACCTACCTCTCCGGAGGGAGCTGTGCAGCATCAGGGACCACGTCGGCCAGTCATAGACGAGGGGATTAATCCCCCCTCGATAGGGGAACAGAGGCCGACGTTGGGTTCCGTAACTATATATATATATATATATATATATATATATATATATATATATATATATATATATACAGTGGAACCTTGACTTACGAGTGCCCCAACTTACGAGTTTTTCGAGATACGAGCCGTCGCTCGGGCGGTTTATTGCTTTGAGATGCGAGCCGAGATCTGAGTTACGAGCTTTCGCCACCCGGTCACGTGGTTATCTTGCCGTGCAAGTACAGTATCTCTGCCGTATATCGCTGCATTTTTGTTTTCGCATGTTGGTTATTTTGAGTTTACGCCAGCCGCCACCAGGTGGGTTCTGGTCACGTGGTTATCTTGCCGTGCAAGTACAGTATCTCTGCCGTATATCGCTGCATTTTTGTTTTCGCATGTTGGTTATTTTGAGTTTACGCCAGCCGCCACCAGTTGGGTTCTGGTCACGTGGTTATCTTGCCGTGCAAGTACAGTATCTCTGCCGTATATCGCTGCATTTTTGTTTTCGCATGTTGGTTATTTTGAGTTTACGCCAGCCGCCACCAGGTGGGTTCCGGTCACGTGGTTATCTTGCCGTGCAAGTACAGTATCTCTGCCGTATATCGCTGCATTTTTGTTTTCGCATTTTGGTTATTTTGGAATATTTCTTAGTTTTAACCATGGGGCCTAAGAAAGTGAGAGCCAAGTGCAGTGCTGAGAAGAAGAAGAGGATGATGAGCTTGGCTATAAAACACGCAATCGTCGAACAACATGAGCGAGGTGTGCGTGTTGTCGACTTGGTGAGGCGGATGTGAAGGCAGCTGAAGATTTTATTATAACTGAGAAGAAGAAGAGGATGATGTGCTTGGATATAAAACACGCAATCGTCGAAAAACATGAGCGAGGTGTGCGTGTTGTCGACTTGGTGAGGCGGATGTGAAGGCAGCTGAAGATTTTATTATAACTGAGAAGAAGAAGAGGATGATGTGCTTGGATATAAAACACGCAATCGTCGAAAAACATGAGCGAGGTGTGCGTGTTGTCGACTTGGTGAGGCGGATGTGAAGGCAGCTGAAGATTTTATTATAACTTTTGCCGAACTGATAGAAGCCGAACGATACATCCCCCAGCAAATCTTCAACTGTGACGAGACAGGGCTCTTCTGGAAAAAGATGCCGAGGAGGACGTATATAACGGCAGAGGAGAAGAGCATGCCAGGCCACAACTTGTTCAGAGTGCCGGCGATAGCTCGCCTTCTCTTTGTGGAAAACACGGTGAGATCCTTAACATCCAACAACTAATGGGACGCAAACGGGGCGCCCAGTTTAGCGGTACACACATTGATGAATCACCCTGCCTGTGATTCACCCATGACAGGTTATAGCTGGGTCGGGATTCAAACCCAGGCTGGACAGTTTAGACTTTAGAGTCAAGTGTGCGTACCTCCAGTCCAGGCCATCCTGCCAACTTGTATGCTGCATTCAGGTGAAATATAAAGCGCGAGATATTTTTATATATACTGTATATTTAAAAAAAAATTGGTGTGGTTTTTGGCGGGCTGGAACGGATTAATAGCATTTCAATGCATTTTAATGGGGAAATTTGATTTGAGAAACGAGCAATTTGAGTTACGAGCTCGGTCACAGAACGAATTAAACTCGTAAGTCAAGGTTCCACTGTATATATATATATATATATATATATATATATATATATATATATATATATATATATACATACACATACACATACATACATACATATATATATATATATATATATATTATATACATACGGTATATATCAAGAGGCCCCTGTGAAGAGTTTGGGAAGATGGTATACAGTTGAGTTGAATGATGTGGGAAGGGTGGAGGAGGTAAGGGAACAAGCTTTTGAGAGGTTTGAAGAGGATTGATGGATGTGGTTCGCCAGGTAAGTTGAAGGTATGGTGTTTGAAGTTTAGATTGATGCCATGAGTATTATGGCCATTGATGATGTATGATATTGCGATTGGGCATGTAGAGAGAATGGAGGTTGTGGTGAGCGGGTTTGTGAGGAGGTGGTTGGGAGTGCCACGCTGTTTGACGAACATTGCCTTTTATGGTCAGGGTGGAAAACTCGTTTCCCTTGACATCATTAACCGAGGAGTTTAAGGTGGCGAGGGTGCGGGAGTTCATGATGTTGCGGGATTCGAGTGATTCAGTGGTAAAGAATGGTCCCCCAGAGAAGAAGGGAAGTCGGAAGTGGAATACAAGAGCAGAGGTGGATGAGATGGAGGAGCGGTTGCAACAGGATTTGAACTAGGGGAAGACGATAATTAATTTGAAGTTATTTTGCATATATATGATGCTGACTTGCGCAGCTGGTAATACAGGAGCGATTGCAATGTATCCAAGAACCAATTCATAACCCCAACAGCTCATCAAAAACATGACCATTGATAGTGAATAAAATTTACGATTTGATCGGATTGCTTAATCCATGCTTATCAATAGTTCTCATGGAAAGATTAAGGCCCAGAAAGAGTCCTAATTTTAGCAAAGTGGTGATCTTTAAGCTTGGTCTTTAGAGGGAATTTGATGCAACTAAGAAGGCTGCTCGCTTAAGCCTTAGTCACATATGATGCTGCCGCCGCACGGTTCTGCGGTCTGCGGTTTGTAGATGGGATTTTTACAAATCGTACGGCTTTGCAGGCTGCGGCAGCAGTGTTCACAAATGTTATGGGGTCCGCACGGCAATCGTGTATATCAGGCGCGGCTCTGCATACATTAGGATTTATTTCCAGATTTCAAGATGCCACCACAAGGGAGTAAAGTGAAAAAGAGGAAAGCGAAGAAGTTTGTGGAGGCACAGGACAGACAGAGAGAAGAGTTTGAAGACAGGGAACAACATAGAGAAGACATGGATGACGATGAAGGGGAAGGTGATGAAGAAGCAGAGGCGGCCAAGTATGAGTTGTTCGATAAGATTAGTTGCTTTGTTTGAGGGACGGCCCTACTTTTATGATGTCGGCGATGAAAACTACAGCAACAGGAAGAGGAAGGATGCAGAATTGGCAGACTTTGCCCCGCAGCATCAACTGGACCCGTAAGTATTTGTTAAACTGTGCATAATTTTCAGTAATACGGTATTAGTGCGCATAAAAGCACATGTGCTTATAAATGAAAAATGTTATTTTTTTCTTATAATTAAACTGTCAAAACATTGTGATTATAAGCACATGTGCTTATATGCGCACATAAAGTTATTTTTGCCTCACCATAAGTATATTTCTTAGAAAATTATTAATGTGACAATTTCTCCATGTCTGCAGCACCAAAATTATATTGCACAGAAAACTATTAATGTCACTATTTCTCAATTTTTTGGTGGGCAGCTGCAGCAGTCCTGAAAAGGTGGTGGAACTGGAGGACAGACTACGGCAAGATGCGTCGGTGGGAGGGCAAGTCTGGCCAGGGGGCGCGCAAGAAGTCAGTTCTACAACAGTGGAAGTTACGAGCGTTGTCGTTCTTGGATCCCTACATTCTTCGCCGTGGGAGTGGATCAGAGATGGGATGGGTAAGCATCGGCATACATGGTGTTTTAGTGTGTAGTTCACAGACATTTATTATGTGACTATTTTTTCAAATTTGTGTGCAGCTTTTCCCTTCTTCGTTGCCTTCCTTTTCCTCTTCCTCTTCCTTCCCTAGCAACAGCTGCCTATTTCCACATGTTTAAACATTGTGTATTGCTGATGTTTCCAGGGTGAGCAGGACGAGGCGACGGAGCAAACCGGAGACCTGAGCAGTGATGAGGAGGCGGAGACACAAGCGGGGCCATCCATACAGAGAGGAAGCAGCAGCGATATCACCCAGAATCGTAGCCAGAGTGTCAGCCCAGGACGGCCCACAAGCAGCACCATCTCTGGCAAGAGAAAGCTCATAGAGAAGAAGACACATAAGAAGAAGGAGTTGGGGGAGATCCTGTCCCAGTTCCTCTCAGAGAACCGGCAGAAGGACAAGGAGCTGTTGTCCAAGGTGATACATCTGTATTGTAATAATGTGATTCCACATTTTTCTCTGCAAATAATCGTTCATACATGACATATTAGCACATGTTTGAACATTGTCTATTCCTTTCTGTTTCCAGCTTGACAAGGAGGAGTACCAGAAGTCTTCAGAGAGAGACAAAATTCGCAGCGTGGTTGGGCAGTGTGGTTCCAGCAGGTCCCGGCGAGCCGCTTCAGGACCTTCCAGAAGGAAGCCTTTGGACTCTGCCATCACTACCTCGAGCAGGTTCAGCCGGAAGAAGCTGCACCGAGAGACCCCCTGCCGCCGCCTCCAAGTCAAGTCCGTCCATTGTCCGCCCCCAACCCTGTGCAACAGTACACAGACAGTACACCGTTTGTGCCTACTCAGTACAGACGGAACCCGGTAGCGCAGATGCAGTCTCAGTCTTCGTTGGAGTCTCAGCCTTCTCAGCAGCAGGGGTTCTTGTATTTAGAGAACAAGCCCCAGCCTGAGCGCCGTCCAGCCTCTTCCCCCACCACCTCCAACATGATAGCGGAGGCGTACTGCCTGGTGCAGGAGGGCCAGACACAGCACGGAAAACTCATCGACCTGTTTTCAAGCTCGGCCCTAGCCTCAGCCTCCAGCAACTCATCACTTACAAGTGAACTACTGCAGTACCAGGGGTCAGGAGAGCGGGACGAGGCATCAACGACAGTGATACAGCTTCCTAACATAGGGGAGGATAAGCAGGGTGGTCACAAGGACGAGTAATAACTTAGTGTGTTTATCTGATTCTCTGAGAACCTGACTTCTGTGGTTTTCTTATGAATTATATGTGATGCGATGTTAATAAAATTCTTTCAAACTAGAGTAAATTGTTATGTTGTCATGGGTTAAAATGAAATACATATTGCCTTTTAGAAACTAAAACTTTTCAAAGTCAATCATTATCATTTTAAATACTAAATATTGAAAACTTAAAAAGAAAATATTATAATTTCCCCCAAAAAATTAAATAAAATTAAAAAAGACTTAACTAGAGGGGCACTCGTTTAGCCGGTCGCGAAATCCGGATCGTCAGTCGTAAAGCTAAAAACGGAACTTATGTCGAAGAACCTTTACCGGAGTGTATACTCCTGAAATATTAGGATCATATCTGTTATATTCACATCAGGATTGTATTCCAAAACGTACCCTTGAAATGTTAATAAATTTACTGTCAGATCCAGAAGAAGATCCAGATGAGGATGAAATATACGTCGAGTCTAGGGAACCAAAGGATGAATATGCATATGGAATAAGAAAGAGGTCTGACAAGTGATGGAAGAGGAAAGAGCAACAAACTGAAAAAAGTGCCTATCTCGCAATGTTAACGAAACGTTCAAACGTCTGGCAAATCCAAATACTGATCCGGATCATCACCAAAATCTAATCGTTTCCAGGAAGGCCACAGGCGAATGTTTCTTGAAAATTTCGAGAAGATATCTAAAAAACTGTGACCTGTAGAGTGGTAACAAACAAACAAACTAAAAAACAAACAAACAAACGAACGAACAAACTTAGAAGGAAAACTCTTTATTATTATGACATGGAAAACTCTTTATTCATATGACATATAGACATCTTCACCAATAATTTTTATTGTCTCTATATAAACAAAGCATAACACTAGTCACTCACAGTACACAGTTCAAAGTCCTAGTAGTCAATCACAGTACACAGTTCAGAGTCCTAGTAGTTGTAGTTCAGGGCCGCCTCTTGCCAGGGTACGCTGCCAGCTTCGCTGCAGTAGTAGTACTTGAGTGCTGTGCGGAGTTGCTTTCCTTCACGGGTCTCACGGGGAGCACATCCGACGATCTGCATTTCGTGCATCATGGCTTGGTCTCTCCACGCACCTGGTATTATCTGTCCGTCGTGTCTTTCCTGGTCTAGGTCTGCATTCTGAAGGTTGGGATATCTCAGTCGCATGATCTGGTGTAGGATGACGCAGGCCTTGGTAATCAAAATAGCGTTCTGGGGCTTGGTCTGCAATGGCGTCAGCAGGCATTGGAAGCGCATGGCAAGTATCCCGAAGGCGTTCTCCACCACCCTCCTGCCACGGGATGTACGGTAATTGAAGATTCTTTCTTCATGGTCGAGGTATCGGTGGGAGTAGGGCTTGACGAGGTATGTGCGTAAAGGGAAGGCGTCATCCCCCACAATAAAGTACGTCGTATCCTGGTTGTCATTGGGCAGGCGGTCAGGCGGAGGCAGGCCAAGGGTTCCCTCACGAAGGGCGGGTTCCAGGGTCGACTCGTTGCACACACCGGCATCAGACATGGATCCCCTCGCACCAACGTTCACCCACAGGAACTTGTAGTCCGTGTCGACGAGCCCCAAGAGAACAATGGAGAAGAACCCTTTGTCGTTATAGTATGCAGTGCCGGACTTGTTTGGCTTCTTTATGGCAACGTGTTTACCGTCTATGGCCCCGCAGCAATGGTGGAAGTTCCATCTTCTGGAGAAGCCACTTGCCACTCCTCGCCAGGCATCATGGGTCGAAGGGAGCACCAGGACCTCATCTTTGTACTCGGCTACAATGGCACTGCACACCTGCGGCACCAGGATGGAGATAGTGTTATGGGCAACACGAAAATTGAACGCCAGACTGTGGTACGAGTCACCCGTCGCCAAAAAGTGCAACGTGATGGCCAGTCTGAGTCCAGGCGCCAGGGCAGGCCTGCTGTCATCGCTCTTCGTAATTCTGGGAAGTAGCCGGTCCAGCATCTCACGAAACATGACGGGCTCAATGCGCAGGTAGGACTTGAAATCCCCCCGGGACTCCCTCATGAGTTCCTGCATCAGGGTGTCGTAGTGTCCCAGGGTGGAACGCCGCAACAACCAGGGCTTAACCCACACCATTCGTCTTCTTCTCTCCTGACGGGCCCGCTCTTCTTCTAACACTACTATAGCTACTATAATTTCTTCCTGCCGGCAGGCGATCTGCCTCAGTCGTAATCTCCGGTGTGCCAGGCACAGTCTCTGTGGTGGAATCAACGCCATCTTGACGATCTGGCTAGTGTCACACCAGGCAATATATACCTCTTCAGAACGATGATCGTACGGCGGCCGCCAACTCACGGTTGCCGTTAGGCCATCATACGGCAGCACTAACGTCACTGCACGGCCGCCGTACGATATTTCGAACATCGTACGGCCATCTCACAGAGGCCGCAAGGAGGCCTCACAGTTGTTGCGGCTGCCGTACGATTTTCTAGGCACACCAGACAGGGTAAAAACCGTGAGGTGACCTTGAGGTCACCTCACGGCAACCGTACAGTGACCTTGCGATACTACATGTGGTGGGGTTGCGGCCTACGGCCTTGCGATTTCCGAAACAAAGTTTAAAGTCAAATTTAAAAAAATCGTAAGCCCCTGCGACGAGCAAAAAACCAGGCGATCGCCTCACGGCTACCGTATCTACCATGCGGCCACCGCACGGTTATGGCAATTTTGGGGACTTATGGCCGCCGCCAACATGCCGCAGGCCATTTGTGACCGAGGTATTAGGGAGCATTGGCAAGTCATCATCGTCTTCCTCCCCCCACGGGGATAGTGAGGGGAGAGTGGGATTGGGAGGGAGGACGCATTTTATTTTGGGCCCAATGATCTGACCTGAGGTACGACCAACGCGGTTGCACATTTTGGTGGAGATCAGGCTAGTCCGGGTTTTTTTTCCTATGATTTTCAGACATACATACATACATACATACATACATACATACATACATACATACATATATACATATGCATACATTGGGGTGGATGAAGCATGAGCGGTGGGGAAAGGCATGCCTGAAAGAGAGGAGGAAGATGGTTGAGAGGGAGGTGAGAAGAAAGGAGGAGGAGGGGAGATATGTGAAAGCAGTCAGACAGGCACAGCAAGGTGCTGGACATGGTGGGAAGGTGTGCAGGTGAGGACATTAAAGTGGCAAGAGATTTGGAGGGTGGAGCCAATATTGTTGAGTTTCCTGTTGTGGGCAACGTATGATGTGCTTCCATCACCAGTAAACTTGAGATTGGGGTTGTTGCAGGAGGAGAGATGTTATTTGTGTGGAGGTTTGGGAACGGTGCAGCATGCACAGAGTGCATGCTCAGTAGCATTGGCAGCAGGAAGATACAGGTGGGGGCATGATCAGGTGCTGCCGGTATTAGTGCAGATGGTGCAACAAGAGGTGCTGAGATCGAGAGAGAAAAGAGTGGAGAAGGAGACTGATGGGGGGGGGGGGGGGGGGAGGGGAAGGTGTTGTTTGTCAAAGAGGGCCAAGTGGTAAGAGGTGGAAAGAGGAGGAGGTGGAAAGCAAGAGGGCTGTGGGATGCTTGTGATTGGCAGGTGGTGGCAGAACTAAAGCCACAATTGGTATTCCCAGAGGAGATCTGTGTGACAAGGTTGCGGCCTGACATTGTCATTTGGTCAGGTGCAACAAGACAGGTCATCTTAGGGGAATTGTCTGTACCTTGGGAAGAAAACATGGAGGAGGTGCACGAGAGGAAGAGAGGAAAGTACAGTGAGCTGGAGGCAGAGTGCCGGGAGAAGGGTTGGCGAGTTTCGTGTCAGCCATTTGAGGTGGGGTGTCAAGGGTATATTGGCAATTCCTTTGCTGCATTTCTTGCTCGGCTTGGAGTGTGTGGGACAGAAAGAAGGAGGATGTGTGACAGAGTGGCCCAGGTTGCCTTGAAAGGCTCATTTTGGATATGGAGGAAGTTTATGGAGGCAAGTCGAACGGTGTAGTTTGAGGTTGTGGGTGGTGGTTCATTTCAGCCTAAAGGGGTAGTGACTGAGTATGGAAGAGAAATGGAGTGTGTGTGTGTGTGTGTGTGTGTGTGGTTTTGCATGAATGTGTTTTTGTTTGAGTGGTGCATGTTGTAAGGGTAGGTGGTCGGTTGGTTTTCTTTTTGGTGTGTGAGTGAGTGGATGAGCCCCGCTAGATCGGGAGTTAGCCTTGCAGGCCCCATGACAATCATGGTTCCCTGTTTGAGGCAGTGCTTTTATGGCCGAATGCTCTTCCTGACGCCAACCCTTGGTCGCCTCTTACGATGCGCAGGGATATGGTGTACCTATTCTAAATCGGGGTACATGCCAGGATCATTCATCCCAGCAAGCTGGTACTCAATTTGCCGACCTTGGAAGGATGGCAGGCTGAGTCAACCCCCCTGGCGTTAATTCAGCGATCAACCGGGATTCAAACTCAGCATCCTCGGATCCCAAGCCTGCACCCTAACCGCTAAGCCAGCACCAGGCTTGATGCTCAGAAATGACGCTCATATGTTTGATGCCCTAGATGAAAACATAAAAGCATGCCCTAGAAAAAAGCATGCTCAGAAAACTTGAGCGAAGCTAAACAAATTTATCTCAAATTCGATAAATGTATTTCATCATAAAGGTATATATATGGCCTACTGTATTTCATCATAACGTTTGAAGGAAAAAGAGCACTGTCCTTCAAATTTATCACACATCATCTTTAAAGTATTTCAAATGTCCTGAACTAAAATAAATGAAATCCATGACTTCACTTTTTCAATTAATATTTTCACATGATGAGTTAATGCTAATTTCGCTAAATGTTGAATATTGTTTTCAAATAAAATACATGCTGGTAGTCCAGGATATGCCACACACTTAGCTACATGCAAACCCCAAATTTGAATAAATCTGAACAATGGGTCCAAACGTCATGAAGAAAAAATCCTTTTTGAATGTTGTACTGTATTTCTTTGAGTCAATAATTATTATGCAAATTAGATGCGTGACATCACAAAATTACGTCATGTGATATGACAAAGTGTGTTAAGATCGAAAAAGAAACTTTTAAAAGCAAAAAAGCAATTTTTCTTGCGTGAGTGGAATTTGATTTCTCTCCTATATATTAATGTAATTAGCAAATTGTAACCTTAAAATATATTTTTGAACATCAAACTTTTTTGGATGCATGGATGGACTTGTATTTAAAGCCTCTGGATATTGTTTAAGCTGTCATGCACTCAAATGCTGTGCCTTATTTGATGGAGACAACAATGCAGGACCAAGAGGCATGACTTTTTGGAGATTAGTTAATCGTCCGAACTCATGCTTTTAATAACTGCAGATTTGAACTAGGGGAAGACGATAATTTGAAGTTATTTTGCATATATATGATGCTGACTTGCGCAGCTGGTAATACAGGAGCGATTGCAATGTATCCAAGAACCAATTCATAACCCCAACAGCTCATCAAAAACATGACCATTGATAGTGAATAAAATTTACGATTTGATCGGATTGCTTAATCCATGCTTATCAATAGTTCTCATGGAAAGATTAAGGCCCAGAAAGAGTCCTAATTTTAGCAAAGTGGTGATCTTTAAGCTTGGTCTTTAGAGGGAATTTGATGCAACTAAGAAGGCTGCTCGCTTAGGGAGCATTGGCAAGTCATCATCGTCTTCCTCCCCCCACGGGGATAGTGAGGGGAGAGTGGGATTGGGAGGGAGGACGCATTTTATTTTTGGCCCAATGATCTGACCTGAGGTACGACCAACGCGGATGCACATTTTGGTGGAGATCAGGCTTGTCCGGTTTTTTTTTCTGATTCTCAGACAGACATACATACTGTTGCGAATATGGCATTTGGCCTCCATATCCGCTTGTAAATATTCCCCTATTTCCCCAATACTCCCCAACTATCCCCAATCCCCCATTCCCTAGTCCCATTGTCTGTAAACAACACTCTGTAGAACCGACCTTCCCCTTTTTCCCCCATTAAATGTCGTGCCCAGGTCCACCGCATCTCACGTAGACAACTTTCGGACATCTTGCTAGTTATTCTTAGTCTATGTCAGTTAAGGACTCGTTTCCATTAATTCTGACTCTTCGTTGCACCAGAATGTGATCGTATGGCACCAGTAGTGAGTTTAGGACCTTCCCATACCTCCTCCCATCTTCTTCCCCAAACAACAACTACAACAACAACTACAACAACAACTACAACAACAACTACAACAACAGAGGGGCGCGGCGTGCGGGGAGTGTGCGTCCTCACACCGGCGTGGTTAGCCGCCATTGCCCATGCGCTCCACGGGGTTACCACGAAGGGGCTGGCTGTCAGCTCCTCGTCAGGGGCGGAGCCAGTAACCCCCCCGCACCCAATAAGAAGGGCGGACCGATTCCATCTGGGGCGGAGCTAACTAGCCGAGGGCGTGTCACTCCCCGCCGGATATACGCAGCCACTTACCGGATGTGACGAGAGATGCGCCCCCAGCTTGAGAAGACAATCACCACATCCGAGCGCTGCGACCTCCCCGCATCTCTAGACCGGACCGGGTCGATCCTGCCCTGAGCCCAGGTGCACCTGGAGCCATCGATTCTGCCTTTCCTTGCCATCAATCCCCGTGTGAGTCAGTTTTGTCCTGTTTATCTGTCGTCTGTCAGGGAATAAGATAAGTGTGTCTAAGTGCCTGTCTTTCTATGCTGTCCCTCTCATTCCTGTAATCTAACCTTCCGCCCTAATATAACCTCCTCCGGAGGTCTTGAGAACTGAACCCTTGGTGTCGTGTCATTTTAGTCCCAGCCGTTGTGTCCTTTTCCTTCATTGATTCAGCGTAGCGCGACTCGGCAACGTTCGAGTATAATCGGGTAAACGTGCAGGCGCGGTCATACCAACCAAACCGCTCGGTGAACCAACATCCACAACCGCGTCTGTAACAATTGGTGTCGAGGAGTGGAATTCGGACCCGGGACTAAATTTATTAGGCCCAAATTTTGGAACACCAATTGTACCACTAGGGTAACAATTGGTGTTGGGGAGGTAGAATTCGACCCGGAGCGCGTTTCCCGCTCGAAATTATAACGGCGAAATTTGAATTTGTTTTACGAAAATAAAAACCCGAATTTTGAAAGTCGCGCTATGGCGGATCAAGACAGCTGGGGTCCGGTAGGGGAGAGTGAGGCAGGGTCGGTCCAGGACCAAATTGAGGGACGCGAGGAGAGCGAAGCAGCGAGGGTAGCAGACGCACAAATTAGCGTCGTTGCGCCCGACATTGCGGGTGCGCAAAATGGCGCCTCGCTGGTCGCGGCGCCCGCGACCGTGGCAGCGCCCCTGGTGGATTCGAACCTTTTCCTCCTGCAAATGGGGGCCCTTATGGAGAGGCTAGAAGCAAAAATGGGGGTAATGAATAACCAAATGGGGGTAATGGGAAACCAAATGGGGGTAATGAGGGAAGAAGCGAGGGGTACCGGTGAGGGATTAGACAATAATTTTAAGGAGTTAGACAATAATTTTAAGGGTTTAGACAAGAAATTTGGGAAGTTAGACGACAAATTTGAGGGGTTAGACAACGGGATAAAAGAGGTGAAAAAGGGGTTAACGGGGGTAGAAAATAGAATGGCTGCCCAGGAGAATCAGATAGAGGGAGTGAAAAATGGGTTAGAGGGGTTAGAAAACAGTATGGAAGGCAAATTGAGGGACATGAGGGACCAAGCGGAAAGGGAAGTTAAACAAATGGGGCAGCAGATAGAGGGGGTCAGAATGGGGGTAGAAACCAAACTGGGAGCTCACAGGGAGGAAATGGAGCAGATGAGGGTGGCATCTGGGCAGGAGATGCAAGTGATGGGAGAGGAGATCAGAAGAGGAGTGAGTGAGGAGGTCGGAGGAGTGCGCGAGGAGGTGAGGCACTGTAAGGAGCGCATGGAGAAGGAGGTGAGAAAGGGGACTGTAAAATTGCAAAGGGGCATAGAGGACCTGACGCAGGAGGTGGAGCAGCTGACGGCGGGACAGACGGAGTTAGTGGAGCAGGTACAAAGGAACACTGCGGTAATAGGAGGGTTAAAAGCGACACAAAATGACCTAAAAAATGACTTGGTAGCGACGAAGAGGGAATGTCAGATGGTACGTGAGGGATTGACAACGAGGTTGGACGAGGTGATAGAGGTAATGGAGACGAAGGACCGGCAGGTGAGGACGCACATGGAAACGGTCAAGGTAGCCTTGGAGGACGAGCTTGAGGAGACGTACCGGGGAATAAAAGAGGTGAAGCAGAAATTAGAAGAAGTGGAAGAAGGGATGAGCGAAATTAAGAAGCGACGGAGAGGGGATAAGAAGGAGATAAAGGAGGAAGTAAAAGAATTGGTCCAAAGTCTGTGTTTGGATCGTGATGATGTGCTCATTAACCGGATGAGGGATTCGCAGGTGATGGAGGAGAAGTGAAGAGGAAGAGGACCCGGTGTAAGTGGTGACCAATATGGTCGTGCGTATGATGCGCCAGGGGATTTAAGAAGCTTGGGGGTCGAGATGGACCCGGGTGTTCGTGAGAGGCCATTTGTGAAGTGTGCGACAGGTCTGGTGTGCGAAAAAGGAGGTGTGCGAGAAAGTCCGACTCTGGGGTGTGTGAGGAAAAAGTGCGTGCCAAGGAGTGAGGGTGCTGGCGAGAATGAGTCGGTCGTAGCGCGTGTGCGAGGGAGCACATGGAAGCGCGGTGTGGTGAGTGTTACAGAGGGTGTGACGGGAGAGTGTGCGCAAGAGTGTGTGCGAGAAAGGTGTGTGACGGACAGGTGCATGGGGAAAGAGTGCGCTGTCAAGAGTAAGGGTGAGTGCGCTGTCAAGAATGGAGGTGAAAGTAGTGAGAGTGACACGGAGCGTGAGTTAATTGTGACAGGTGAGCGAGGATGTACACCTGGGATGGAAGGATGCACACCTGGAATGGTAGAGCGTGAGTGGGAATGCACGCTGGAGTTGGTGGTGAGGCACGTGGTTGGGTGTGCGAATGAGGGCACACCTGTGATTGTCACAGAGGAGGTGACCGAGGAGGGGGCGCGAAGAGGTGTGTTGGTGAGGTGTGCTACCAACGAATGTGTGCCAAAGTGTTCGGTGGTCAGGTGTGTGACCAAGGCTGTGAGTGGAATGAGGGTACCTGGGTGTGTAAGGAAAGGTACGAGGAGCATGGGCACGGCTGGATGTGTGAGCAAGGAACGGGCTGCGGGGTGTAAGCGTCCAGGTGAAGCATCGACGGTAACCAGGTTGGAGGTTAGGTCGACTTTTAGCCGAAGCGGGCCCTCGGTGCGTGCCGGGCCTCGCTTTGAACGGCCGCGTCCGTGCTCCACTAGGCGGAGCTGGCAGCCCGATAGAAAGGGTCGTCATGGCGACCACTTTTTGGTGAGACGTGCCGGCAGGTCGAGAGCGGGACATTGGATGGCTCCGTGCCGAGATGGTGCGTGGGATCTCGGCACCGGTAAGCCCCCGTCCCTGCACCGAGTGCCGGACGCATCCAGCCGCTGGCACAGAACAACCCGCATTCATGGCTTGGCTTTACAAAGCCGGGCTTTGGACAGGAATTGGCGCACCGAGAGGCATTAGTGAGTAGACTGGGTGATGAGGTTAGTGTTTTGGACCCGAAATTAGAGAAAAACAAAATTTGATGATTGGCAAAGGATTGGCAGAGTGATGATTGGTAATGGTACAGTGATTGGCAGATGATTGGCAAATTTTTGATTGGCTGAAATTTGGTGAGCAAAATTGGTTGTGGAACGTCCCCGATGTGGTGGGATGGCAACTCTGTCATCCCTCACAAGGTGGGGGCAAAGGAGCAATAGCTTATGGGGTGTATGGCAGTGAAAACTAGCCCGGGTGGGTTAGGTTATATTGATAGGGATCTAGCGAAGATGACATTAGGTGACGTTAAGTTTAGTTAGTGACTGATACCTGTAGTGGGGACGCAGGTAGATTAGTATGGATGATAATGACGAGGGAGCGCAATAGTTTAAAGGGACGACTGGGAAGCGCAAGTTTCAGAAGGGAGTAGTTAGCTGAGATGATGCCGTGTGTGTGAGAATTGAACAGGTGTGATTGCACAGGTGTGCAACTGGACAGGTGTGTGGAACAGTGTGTGAGTAATGAGTGTGTGGATCAGCGCGAATGCGCTTGGGGAGAGAAGGGTGCAGGTGGCACCAAGAATGAGAGCACAGGTGTGCAAGTACAGGTGTGTGGAGAGAGTTGGAGTAAGTGGTACGGAGTGGTGTGCATGGTGCGAAGGTGTGGATGGGGGAAGAGTGGACCCCTTTCACGAGTACCCGGGGCGGGTAGTGTAAGTGTTAGGTAGAGGGTATAGGTAAATTGTGGTTGGATATTGGCATTTGTGGTGCGGTTGCAGAATGGTGTTGTGGATGGGTGCATTAGTGTCGTGGAAATGGCTGGGCGTGTAGCCTGTTAGTGTGTGTAGTTGGTTGGGCACTCCACCACTGTGAGGATGTCGGCCAGGTGAGGCTGCAGGTGGGCTCTGGGAGCCGGTAGTTGTGAGTGGGTGCCTGAGGATCCCGGGTGTGGATCGGGCAGCCCAGTGCCAGAGAGGGCACCGAGTGGGGAGAGCGCCAGAGGGCCTTCCCCAGGTAGTTAGGTTAGGGTAAGGAGCAGGTAAGCTCGGAGGCAACTGCAGTGGTGGAGGTGTGCAGGTGGGTAGACCCGCTGGGAGAGGTACACGCCACAGCCCAGAAATTGTGCGAGGGCACCGGGAGATGAATCGGGGGAGTGAGACCCCAAATTGAAAAGCACCACAGTTTGCTCAATGGGAATTGGTTTTTTAGAACCCATAGTGTAAGAGGGCCAATGGTTTGGCCGGAGAAAGACCCCGGGTAGTGTAAAGTTGTTAAAGTCATTTAGGAGATAGTTAGGATTGATGAACCTGTCGCACCATACGCAGCCACTTGCCTGTGGTGATGATGATGACTCCACACCTGTGTTTTCTTGGTTTGTGTTGCAGAAATGAGAATTGCTGTGAGGATTTGTGAGACGCATCACGACGTGGATGAGACATTGGGGTGATTCCATCTCTCCCTCCCTAGGAGGGACTGATGATGAATTGGTGATAGCAAATTTTGATGTTGAGTTGGAGATGGCAAATTATGATGTTGAGTTGAAAATGGCAAATTTGATTGGTTAGGAGGGAGAGAAGACGAATTTGGTTTATGGGAGGAACGGGGAAGACAGTAGGGACGTTTGTTGATTTGTAAAGTAGATGTTTATGGGTAGTGTTGTGTTTTGTGGATACAGTAAGGGGTAAGGGGGGGGCCATGTAGGTTACCTGGTGGGGGGGGGGGGCGTACGATAGGAACGTACCTGTCTCACCTGGTTCCCATGTGCCCCCAGTGTGCATCATCTTGTATTGCGTGCACTTTTGCGCCCTTACCACCTTACTCACTTGTCTGCTTCTTTTGTCTCCCACCTCCGAGGATCTGGCTTTGGGGCAGAGAGAGAGGAGAGAGAGGTGCTGGCTCCGCAGTTGTGGGGCTGCACTTTCGCTGCTTGCTGCTTGGATCGATACACCATATGGACCGCAATGTTTGTGGCCACCCACAATGGACTGCAGTTCTTTTGCGGCCAAGCACCACCCGTGGAAGGACCTATGGGTCAACGTGGCACCTATGCCAAACAGGTGAACCACTCTTAGTTGGCCCCTGACAGCCACAATACAGAAATGGACGCGGTTGGCGCCTTTCTTGATTTTTTAAAGAAGTAAGAAGGCCAAGTGCACCACATGAAGGCAAGACCAGCGGCAGAACATCGGCCGGCTGCGACACCACCGGTGATTTATAGACACTTTATTGGTGCACCGGATGGTGCTCACTGTGTGATGGGGTGGTGCTTTTGATGCTTGGAAGGGGTGCTCTGCACATTATTAAAGGCCGTAGGCCACAGAGCACTCGTGGGTTGGTGTATCGATGCTGGCATGCGTGCTCTCTCTATGCATAACATCTGCATGTGTTCCTCCAAAAACAGGTCCTGGATCGTAGTGTAAATATCAGCGTAGTCTTGTAAATAATTCTCCCTACCGGCTGTATGTTTAGTTTGCGAATTCTTTCCGGATTCGGTTATCCTGTGGGTGTGTTTCTGTGAGGAGAAGGGTGCAACGTCGCAGGGGGACATATTTACTCATTTGTGAATATCTGTAAAACTGTCGCACTCAGGGTAGAGTTAATAGTAGAGGGAACTACATCTGAGTGCCACACTAAAATAGGTAAAAATTTATCGGGTCGGGACGCCCCGAGGGTAGAGAAGGGTGCAATGTTGCGAATATGGCATTTGGCCTCCATATCCGCTTGTAAATATTCCCCTATTTCCCCAATACTCCCCAACTATCCCCAATCCCCCATTCCCTAGTCCCATTGTCTGTAAACAACACTCTGTAGAACCGACCTTCCCCTTTTTCCCCCATTAAATGTCGTGCCCAGGTCCACCGCATCTCACGTAGACAACTTTCGGACATCTTGCTAGTTATTCTTAGTCTATGTCAGTTAAGGACTCGTTTCCATTAATTCTGACTCTTCGTTGCACCAGAATGTGATCGTATGGCACCAGTAGTGAGTTTAGGACCTTCCCATACCTCCTCCCATCTTCTTCCCCAAACAACAACTACAACAACAACTACAACAACAACTACAACAACAACTACAACAACAGAGGGGCGCGGCGTGCGGGGAGTGTGCGTCCTCACACCGGCGTGGTTAGCCGCCATTGCCCATGCGCTCCACGGGGTTACCACGAAGGGGCTGGCTGTCAGCTCCTCGTCAGGGGCGGAGCCAGTAACCCCCCCGCACCCAATAAGAAGGGCGGACCGATTCCATCTGGGGCGGAGCTAACTAGCCGAGGGCGTGTCACTCCCCGCCGGATATACGCAGCCACTTACCGGATGTGACGAGAGATGCGCCCCCAGCTTGAGAAGACAATCACCACATCCGAGCGCTGCGACCTCCCCGCATCTCTAGACTGGACCGGGTCGATCCTGCCCTGAGCCCAGGTGCACCTGGAGCCATCGATTCTGCCTTTCCTTGCCATCAATCCCCGTGTGAGTCAGTTTTGTCCTGTTTATCTGTCGTCTGTCAGGGAATAAGATAAGTGTGTCTAAGTGCCTGTCTTTCTATGCTGTCCCTCTCATTCCTGTAATCTAACCTTCCGCCCTAATATAACCTCCTCCGGAGGTCTTGAGAACTGAACCCTTGGTGTCGTGTCATTTTAGTCCCAGCCGTTGTGTCCTTTTCCTTCATTGATTCAGCGTAGCGCGACTCGGCAACGTTCGAGTATAATCGGGTAACTTGTGCGGACACGGCGGCCATTCCGCTCGGCCCACCCTAACATCAAAGTCGTGTCCGTAACAATACATACATACATACATACATACATACATACATACATACATACATACAATTACCTTATTACCGTGCGCTCGCGAAGCGAAAAGCGGTGTTAAGCATTCAGTTGAGTACGTGTGCCGTGTGCCGTACGTGTGCTGTGTCTGCATTTAAAAAAATCTTTTTCTCGGCAACCGTCGGTCCGATTGACATGAAATTTTCACGATAGGAGGGCCTCCTCCTGTAGAATATTTTAATGATTATTATGACATCATAGGTCACGTGGTACAGGCGCCATCTTGGAAAAACTTCGCACCTCTCTGAAACCACTCCATGGAAAAAATTGAGACCTGGCTCATTGTCAACTACTTCCCTTGGGGAATAGATATGTTAATGATGCTGTCATCGGTGCCTTCATTATGACATCATAATTCGACAAATAGAACACTTATCCATCCAATCATTATTTTAAAAATTTCAGCAACTGTTGGTCTGATGGACACAAAATTTTCACCATAGGAGCGCCTCCTCCTTTTGAATATTTTAATAATAATCATGACCTCATAGGTCATGTGGTACAGGCGCCATCTTTGAAAAACCGAAAAATGTTGCACCTCTATATCTCTAAAACCACTTCATGGAAAAAATTGAAACATGGCTCATTGTAAAGAACTCCATATGGGGAATAGGTGTCGTTATCGATGACGTCATTGGTGCCATAATTATGACGTCATAATTCGACAGGGACAACGCTTAGTCTGATCAGTTTGAAATGTATTGAGTGTGATCTATGCAACAATTATATTAGAGAATATAAATTTATGATGTCATCGCTCACATGGTCTGGCAGCCATATTGGATCAAACTCTGGGTGATATTATCTTCTTTCTGATGGAAAGATTTACATATCTCCCATTCATTTGCAGTCCTGTGTAAATACTAATTTGGGGATAAGATCTGTGAAAGCTTTGTTGTACAAAGACAACCTTCTCCTCTCAAGTGACCCACTGAGAAGATAATGGCTTAACCAAGGAACCCTCATCCTCCGATCTACCCCCTCCCCACTCCCTACTTTATCAGAATCCATCGTCCACCGATCTACCTCTCCCTAATCTCTTATCAGAATCCCTCGTCCACCGATCTTCTCCCCCCCCCCCCCCTCCCATCGTGAGGACCCAACCAAATATTCTCCTTGTTTTGAATTACTATAAATGAAGCAAAAACAGGGGAATCGGGAAAGAATACTCGTTTCGACCCGGGGTCCTTGTGCTGTGTGAGTTGGCTATACTATGTATTTCTGTTGTAACCGAATGAGTATTTTTCACAGTGTTATTAAATTTTACAAGTGGTCAATGTGTGGACATGGCTTTGTTTATGCACACAAATTGTTCTACAACAGATGTACAAGTATGGGGAGAGGAGAAGGTGGGTGGAAGGAAATACTGGACCACCATTTTCATGCATTTGTCTTGGTACTGTAATAATAATAATAATAATAATAATAATAATATTCATAATGATAATAATAATAATAATCTATCTATAATTCCACTAATCTCTGTGTGTATGTTTGTTTGTATGTTTGTATGTTTGTATGTCTGTGACCGCTGTTTCTCGACAACTACCGGTCCGATATACTTGAAACTTGCCAGGTATATTGCTGGGGACCCGAGGATGTGCCTTTTCAAGGTTTTAAATTAATCGCAGAAGTAGTTACCGAGCTATGTCCAAAAAACGATTCAACCAATCAGAGAGCAGCGAGCTATCACGTGTGCCGAACGTGGCGAACAGACTCTGCCTCGGATGGCACATTTGAGAGCGTATTCATTTATTTCCCGTCGGCAAACTATGTTGCCGTTAAACTATGTTTTAAAACTAATTAAAACTAATTTGCGATTCATCGTAACTGCGATTTGCGACCTTCCGGACAGTCAAATGAGGACGTCACTTCCGGACTTACGTAGCGGCTAGCGGGCGCCATTTGGAGGAGCTGGGAGGACTCAGTCGTGATAGAGTGAGCCTGAGTGAGTATATTCAAGACAAGAACAAGATCTAGAAGGAGGTATGTACGGTGCGATTCATATAATATATTGTTTAGTTATCGTCGATGAGGAATTTGGGGGCCCGATTAACTGCAGCGCCATCCGAGCTGCGGCGTCGGGACGATACATTCATTGTACGGTAACATCACGCACTTACGGGCACGTCCTATATATATAGTACGGGCATGCCCTAGTCTCTATATAATTCCAGCAATCTCTGTGTGTGTGTGTGTGTGTGTGTGTGTGTGTCTGTCTGTATGCGACCGCTGTTTCTCGACAACTACCGGTCCGATATACTTGAAACTTGCCAGGTATATTGCTGGGGACCCGAGGATGTGCCTTTTCAAGGTTTGAAATTAATCGGACAAGTGGTTCCCAAGGTATGGTCACCGTACTCGCAAGCCGTTCGCTTTGGCTTTGCGAATGGACCAAACCATTTCATGTAAATAGAGGGGGGGGTTCTGTGGTCGTTACTGCCACGTGGTTTCAAAGTTTTTTTTTGTTGTTGTTGTTTGCACGCATGTTTTTTTGCACGCACGTACGGGCAAGCACGTACGGGCAAGCACGTACGTGCGGGCACGCCCTAGTAATAATAATAGAGATAATAAAATTAATAATATGACATCATTTACAAGGAACTTCAACCCAGGCGGAGATCACTTGGCCCATAAAAACCTGTGCTACGATTGCCAACCTATGATTGTTTGTCCGTGCTCTATCACTATCAAATGCTAAATGTCAAACAAGGAAGCAGCATGTACCATTTATAAAGTTTTTGGTATGACTTGGTCGGGATTCATTCCACCGGCATCCCAGTCTCAGATAACACTCTAACCATTATCCCAAAAAGTCAGGTTCATAGGATTGCATTTATTAAAATAAAATCCTACGAGCCAAACCCCATGGCGTAATGGTTTGGTTCCTTTGCCATTTTGACACGATGCCATCTCACAGACCTTATCTGGTGAAAGATGTCATGGGATCTACAGGATTATAAAAGAAACAATGGTACAACTTCCTCCACATAGGAATGTCATGTGCTGACTTCCTCCTCAGTGTATAATACCCACTCAGTGCATCACCTGATCCCTGGAATGGGAAGAACCTTTTGGCTTCTTTGTTTCAATCTTATTTCAGTATAAAGCTTAAATTAAATATATATACACACACATATATATACACACACACACACACACACACACACACACACACACACACACACACACACACACACACACACACACACACACACACACACACACACACACACACACACACACACACACACACACACACACACACACACACACACACACACACACACACACACACACACATATTTTATTTATTTATTTATTTATGAAAAATGTACTTCCAACCATGAAAGCAACTAGATTTTCCCTGCTAATGCAGTAATAAACAAGCAAGAGCCGATCTGGTCTCAGGTGGTGTTTCACCACCTTCCCAGCAGGCTTCCTCAGTCCAATAGGCCAAGTCTAGTTACTTGTTTGGTTGGAAGTCTGCTAATACCAGCACAACTTGGAAAGTTGATTGTATGTGCAGAAAAGAAAGAATCCACATCACACAAACCTGTTTGTCTGCATTGCTTCTCTCATTCTGATGACATACTATCACATGCACCATCACATTTTGATGATGGATTCCTTCACAACCACAAAATTCACCCCGAGTGTCCAAATTAGTCACTTGCGTTCAATGAAAGAACTTACACATTTGTATTCTCAAACTTGTACTTGTAATCTCAAACAATCAGAGGTCACAATAGATCAAAGCCCTTGCTTGCTTATAACCGTGGCAATCTCACAGTGGTGGTCGTGTGGTAAGCACACTGGCAGATTATTCCAAAGGACCCTCAAATCTAGCCGAAGACCATGGTATTAAGGATGTGGATTCTAAGCTTGTGCGAACTAAACTAGCCTTGGGACTTAGTGAGGCTAGTAGTATATCAACTTGGGAAAAAACACAGGTGGTTCATGAATGCAGAGGGAGGGTGATGTCCCTCCCACCTATTCTACATTTTGTGGGCAAAAGCCCTCAGGGCGACTTGGTATTGACATGAAAACACCCACTATGAAAACCCAGCCCTCACCCTGGGGGCAGGAGTGTCAAGCTAGTCCTAATTGAGGGGGACAAGTTTTTTCAATGTCTTTGATCTGAAATCTAACTCCACTGGAAAATGTCTCCAATTACATTTTCACTTCTACATCAAATATACATGAACAATACATTGAAAGGTCATCATAAAAGGAGAAAATGTAGGTTAAGAGAAATGAAACCAATAAAAAAGTATCTAAAAACAAAAAATAATCCCACCTGAAAGTTTTCCATGGTGTATTGATATCAAAACCTCGCTTGTCAACTGCTTTTGAGCTTGTGATGTTCATGTTGATGTAAGAAATGCCAATACAGCCTTTCATGTCCTGAATATCAGGAACATGATGGAAAAACGTCACCAAAAAAGAGCTACCAAACAATCCAGCATAAATTCCACAAAATGTCTGTGCGTGTGTGTGTGTGTGCGTGTGCGTGTGTGCGCGTGTGTGTGTGTGCGTGTGTGTAGGTGCATAGGTGTTTGTGTATGTCTTCGCTCTTCTTCCACGAGCCTCGATTTTGTAAGGAATTTTAAAAAAGGTGTTTGCATAGGCGTTTGTGTGGGTGTATGACTGTAGGAGTGTAAGTATTTGTGTAATATATGTGTTTAGGTATTTGTGTAGGTGTTGTGTTGATATTTGTGTCGGTGTTTGTGTCGGTGTTTGTGCAGACGTTTGGTGTTTGTGCAGACGTTTGTGCAGGCGTTTGTGCAGGCGTTTGTGTGGGCATTTGTGTGGGCATCTGTACAGGCGTTTGTGCGGGCATTTGTGTGGGAATTTGTGTGGGCATTTGTGTGGGAATTTGTGTGGGAATTTGTGTGGGCATTTGTGTGGGCATTTGTGTGGGCATTTGTGTGGGCATTTGTGTGGGAATTTGTGTAGGAATTTATGGAAGCGTTTTTGTAAGCGTTTTTGTAAGCGTTTGTGTAAGCGTTTGTGTAGGCATGCCATGGATTGCTAAACAACAGATCTGGATAAACTAAATGAAAGCTAATTAAATCAGGGTGAGCACGTTTGCAGTGTTACTGTGCCAGAAATAATTAAACTCTAAAGTTTGTTCCATGTTTCCAAAAAACATATCAGTCAGACTAATTAAGGAATAAAACATATGGCTAGGTAAATATGTCTTACAAACTACGTTTGCAGTACAGGACAGAAAATGGGAAATATGAACCATAAAGGTGTTTCCTATTTCTGTACTGTCTGTCAATGTTATTTACTTACACAGTCCAAACACTGATGCATGAGGCCCAAAAGGAAATATCACAAAACAAAGTAGACATTTTTATTGAATGATAAGGTGTGCCCATACTCTTCCTGGAGCATCAAGGAACTTCAACAAGTTATGAAGATTGTTGGCTGAGAAACTACCCTGGGCAGGCCACCTGCATTTCATCACAGGGTGCTAAAGGTTATGGCAGGAATTTGGAATTTGACCATGAAGGTGATAGCACACTATGCACTACTCCTGTGAAAAGCACTGTTGGTCTGGGATGTTTAACATCCCCCAGCAAATGCTTAATCAGACCAGACACCCAGCTTACCATCCCTCAAAGGACGCTGCACCGATGCAATACCCCAACTATGAAGAATTTGGGTGACACTTTATGGTCAGGTCGGGAAATGAATCCAGATATCTCAAGGTGGGTGCACGACCTCTGATCTACCCTTTTAGCCCTGTACGATCAGTGCATAACATACAGTCACGTGAAAAAGTAAGTACACCCCATGTAAAGTTTTGACTTTTTCAACATATTTCAACATACAGGTATTTGATCTTCATTTCAGCAATATTGATAGATAAAGGTGATATAATATAACAAATATCATGAAACATTTACATTTTGTAGTCAATTGTATAATTTTGATAAACATAAATGCAAATTTCGCATGTGGAAAAAGTAAGTACACCCCTACATTTATCACTACTTCAAATACCTAATCACTACTTCAAATACCTTTATCTAAAATTAGAAACAGGTGCACCAGCTCAGGTGCAAATGATTAGAACATCGTTAGAGAGGATCTTGGAGGAACCTGTCTTATTTAAACCTCAGATATTTAGTTTGGTTTGCTCTTTGTTGTTGAAGTGTGTGGTCTTGGAGAATTATTAACAATTACTGGTGTTATGTTAGTAAAACTTCAAGAGACTCGGTTTAGCAAATCAATGTTTTATTCACTTTAGAGAATTTGTTGTATACTAAGCCGAGATCTTTAATGAGTCTGTTCCAGAGTTTGTTGAAGCTCGTTCAGTTGTTGACAATCTCCAGTTGGTTGATCAGTTTCAACTGGTCTTCAGTTTTCACTCCTCTTCAGTTCACTGTCCCAGTCCACTCTTCTCTCTTCTTCTCCTCGCAACTTTCTCCTGGTTTTAAAGCCCCAAACTCCTTTGATGTTGCAGAGCATGCAGGGTGTTCCTTATCCAAAAACCCTTATATGGCTTTCTTGGCCAGCAAATACTTATTTCTGTTCAAGAGGTCAAATACTCTGACCTGTTGGAAGAAGAATTTGCAGCGTGTGCGCAGTGCCCTGAACAGAGGCTATTAATGATCGACAGGTGGCGGTCCAAGAGCGTTACACATTCTTGTCTGAAATTAACTCTCCTGACCACATGTTAATGCTAGCTCTATGCTCTTTTGCTGATTCGTAAAGTAAAACATAATTCCACTTTAAACAAGATTACATTGATATATATTCTAGCAATATTGTCAATATGAATATTTAATCCCCAACAATCCCCAGTTTTTCTTTTATGTTTATATTAACCATTAATCTAAACATTACCACATTAAATATTCAAACCACTAATCTTGTAATTCAATTTCCTAAGGCATACACCGTCATTCTGGAAGAATTTTGATCACAATACATTTCCTTGTTCATTGACTCTTTCTATGTTGATAATTCAATTCAACTCATTTGCATAAAGATCACAAAACATTTCACCTTTACCAAAACGCAATAATTTCAGTTCATCAAAATAATAAAGCATCTGCAACATTTGGCAAAATATTTGCCTTTAATCAAATATTGACTTTCTTTGTTTTGAAAAAAAGGGGCGGATCACTTGTGTTTGGAATTTCAGCATAAAACATTTTTCTCCTGTTGTCTTCATCACACCTTCACTATTTGCATAGGATTTTCTGCTGTTGTGATAGCTGGGCAGAGTCAAAGACTGACCCTGCTCTCCATGCAGCATCCTTGCCACTCTTGCTGTGAGCCATAGTAGATTTGAACAAGGCCTCCATCCAGTTGTAGTTGACTTGCCTCCTCACTAATCGTGAGCATGGAGCAAGTATTGATGTGATGTTGATTTGTCAACAAGATGTGGAGCAGGGATGCCGGATGCATCCGCAATGATGATGTTGGGACCATGGTACTCAGTTGTCCATGGTCCATACCAGGAGCACACAGCAGAATCGTGCACAGCTGTTGTGAAGGAAAAGGCAGTCGTTCGCTTGCAGCTCCATGCTGGCTCCCCGGAAGTTGGTGAAGTAATGACACACGTCACCGTATCCCGTAAACGTTGCAGGTAAAATATCGTCGTCCTGCAATTGCTGATGTGATGACTGTTCGAGGTATTTGAACACAAGTAAGTGATCGCCCTTTTCCATATGTTGCAGTGTGACCCAGACAAATGGTCACATAATTTTCCCTTGGTGAAGGAAAACATCCATCTTCCAAAGGAGCATTTCTTCATCATTCTTTGAGAAAGAGGGTGTATGCCAAGATTAACTTCATTTTCACAAATTTTCCTTTTTCAAACTTCTTCCCAGATGTCGTTATCACTCCATTTGGGATGTGGTCTTGTCTTTCCTTTACTTAGCCACATTTATATCTGCTCTCCGCACAGATTGAATCAGATGGGGTACATTGTAACATGAAATCACTATATTTTAGAACAACTTCACACGAATAATATTCAACTCAGACATGTGTTTTACACTACTAAAACTAAGAATAGCATCCACAATTGCTTTCAGGTTCATATAATTCAAAAAATTAAACTCATGCAGGTATTGTGACTCAACTCAAAGAAAATAAATGCATTAATAATGATTATATGATTTAAATCACAAACAGGAATATCTAATTCCCAACAATTCTTGCAAACAAGCAAACTATGCCTAATATGTTATTAGCATAGTCCTCCCCGCTTTTTTTTTTCTTTAACAGTGTTACTTGTGGTGATATGAGTTCATTGATCGTGTAAAACGGACATAGTGCACAACAAGTTGTTATGCCCTCATTTCAACTCGACTGCATTCATTTGCAACATTACTTGATTCAATCGTTGAATCTCAGTATTCATGTCGCCATAGATGTCTTCCACTTGTGGTTCCACATGCATTTCCTCATTTGTTGCTTTGTTTATTTCCTCTTTTGTGGCTGCTTGTACTATCATAGTGTTGTGTGTTATCTTATTCAAACCCACCGTCACTAAGGTTTTCAAGCAAGCCACTACTAAAACTATTGCCAATATAACCACTAATCCAATAAACAAGTATTGGAGTATCTCAGCTGCTACTCCTCCCAAAGTGTTTTCCAGCCATGCAAAGGCACCCCCTTTCACATAATCGTGATATTTAGCTCCCTCTCTTCTGATTGTATTGGCTATGTTATAAATGTCGCCCGAATTATCAGGTATGTATGTACAACAATCTGTACCAATTACTGCGCATGTACCTCCTTTCTCTGCCAACAGCATATCTAATGCCATACGATTTTGTAATGCCATGGTTCTTGTTGCTGCCAGCTCACTTGTAAGTTGTGTCAATCCACGAGCTGTTTTATTTGCCAATGTCTCTATAGCCAATGCCATTTGCCGTAGTTCATTTCCTGCCTTCCAGGTTCCATAAAATGGAAATACTACCATTCCAACCCATTCTCCCATACTAACAGTTCTTTTCGGCCTAGAATGCAGGATACGCATTGGTGAAGTCGTTAACAAGCGCATGTGTGGAAGTACAAACCCAAGAAAGCATGTGCCGAACCACCCCGACGGGAGATACGGATATGCCTTATGTCCACATATAAAATATGTATTATTATATGTCCATGTGTTGTCCTTTCCCCAATAGCCTTCCCAATACAAAGCTAAACCAGTTGTGCCATTTGGTCCTAGTGGGACAGGTGTTCTCATCCAGCTTGCATCGCGACCATAACCGTGGCATGTAGAGGTTCCCATAGACCTGTTATGCGTAGGCGTTCGGGGTCTGGTGATACACATTAATCCTATCATTTGTTGTTGAATGGTCATGTAAGAGGGCATGTCGTCCTCATCATATGCAGGTCTATAACTGTTTTTAAATTGGTCACAATTATAGCCTCCTTTCTTCCATCCCAGTTCCCCTGACAATTCGCCGTCATAAGCTGATGCTACCAGGGTGTAAGGGATGCCTAGATCACCATGCCTAGATCAAAAGAGCTCTCTGAGGCCTTCAGAAAGAAGGTTATAGATGCCTACAAGTCTGGGAAGGGATTAAAAAAGATCTCCAAACAATTTGAAATCAATCATTCGACTGTCCGGAAGATCATCAACAAGTGGAGAAGATTCCAAACAACTGCAAACTTGTCCAGGCCAGGCCGCCCCAGCAAGTTCAGCCCAAGAGCAGACCGCAAGATGCTGAAAGAAGTCTCTAAGAACCCCAGGATGTCATCACGGGACCTACAGGTAGCTCTTGCCACTGTTGATGTCAAAGTGCACGAGTCTACCATTAGAAAGAGGCTGCACAAATTTGATCTACATGGGAGGTGTGCCAGGAGGAAACCTTTGCTGTCCAGAAAGAACATCAGGGCAAGACTAAAGTTTGCCAATGAACACCGAGGCAAAGACCAGCACTTCTGAAACAATGTGCTATGGACAGATGAGTCAAAGGTAGAGCTATTTGGCCACAGTACCAGAAGACATGTTTGGCGAAAACCAAAGACAGCATTTGACCACAATAACCTGATACCAACTGTAAAGCATGGTGGTGGAAATATTATGGTTTGCGGCAGCTTTGCTGCATCAGGGCCTGGGCAACTCACCATCATATAATCCACTATGAATTCGTCATTGTACCAGAGGGTGCTTGAGGATAATGTGAGGCCATCTGTCGGAGAGTTGAAGCTCAACCGAAGGTGGACCTTGCAACATGACAATGACCCTAAACATACCAGTAAATTGACCAAAGAATCGCTGAAAATAAAGAAATGAAGGGTTCTGGAATGGCCAAGTCAAAGCCCGGATCTAAATCCCATCGAGATGTTGTGGGGGGATTTGAAACGAGCTGTGCATGCAAGAAACCCCTCAAACATCGCACAGCTGAAAGAATTCTGCATGGAGGAGTGGCCAAAAATTTCTCGCAGTCGATGTCAGGGACTGGTAGACAGTTATAAGAAACGCCTACTTGAGGTTGTTTCTGCCAAAGGGGCAATACCACCTATTAGACCCTTTACATGGGGTGTACTTACTTTTTCACGTGACTGTATATATATATATATATATATATATATATATATATGTATATATATATATATTGTTGTGATTTTGGAAAAAACACTAAAACGTAATGGCAACCACCATAGAGGTCCGTTAGAATAGTTATTTCATCGCAGACCATTATCTTAGTCCCTTCCCCTTATTTCTGGTTAGTATGTCATGTGTTGGGGAAAGGAAAGATAGGTCCTCCACCCATAAGGGATAATTTACCTGGCAATTCACCAGGCTCCAAGGCACACCATTGTCGCCATGTTCAGAAACCCAACAATCAGGTCCTGAATTATTTTTGGGTAGCTTGTGGGGCGGAGTAACGGGCTCCACCAATCGGGAGCCAGAAGACCTCCAAGGTTCCCTCCCCTTTCCCCCCTCCCCTCCCCCCACCCCCCACCCTCGGCGATGGTGAACAAAGAGAGATTCAAGACATTGATTCTCTCCCTGGCCGCTCTCTCTGCATTATTCCATTCTGGGCCTGTCTCTTGTGCACTCACCACGTGTCTGCAAGATTGCTCCACTCTGGGCCTTTTTTCTTGTTCACTCACCACATGTCTGCAAGATTGCTCCACTCTGAGCCTGTCTCTTGTGCACTCACCACGTGTCTGCAAGATTTCTACACTCTGGGCCTGTCTCTATCAACTCCGGGCCTGTCTCACTTTGCTGGGTTTACTGAGCACGTGTGCTCCACTCTTGGGCCCTGGATTGTTGACCTAGAAGGTGTGCTCCTCTCTTGACCTGGGTCACTCTGCCATGCTGACGATTGACCTGAATGATATGAAATTGTGGGTTCCATCTCTGAGCGGTGTCCTCCTTCCTTAAAACATTACTGGTGATGCAGTCCCTGTGTCGAACGCACGGTGAGCGGCTTATGAAACCACCTGTAAGCGAGGAGGGTTCATTTCTGCTGCTATGGGTCTTCAAGTTGGTGAGACCGCTGATGACATGCATATGTATCCGCGAATGTCTCTGCAATGCCTTGGCATTAATGAAGGTTGTCTGGGGATGCTTGCTTATTAGTGCTTTATATTTCCTTTATAGATGCGTTGCATTCAAGTGAATAAAAGCTCACTTTGGAGGCTTCTGGTGGACATCTTTGATTTCATCAGACTGACTTTGCCTGTCCATGCTGGGTTCATCATTACCTGTCCGTGCTGCTCAGTGGCGACAACGGGACGGGGGCGTCGTGAGGAGAGGCATCCGGAGCATCTTAGCCTTTGTGCAATCAGGTTTCCAACATTCGTTTGTTCGTTCCCCTCCCCTCCCCTCCTCCATGAAAGTGTGCTGGGCCCATATAGTGTTTATTTGCAGTGATCGTAGTAAAGCGTAGAATAAGGTAAGTTCCTGCTTCTCGTATGTTTTTCTTTCCTATTGAAATAATTACATTGTAAATATTTCTAAAAAAATAAAATTGTTAAATGTTTCCTTTCTCTCTATCGGTGAAAGTCTTTTCCTCCATTGATCTGCCATTGCTCGCACCCAGGTTAACATCGGTCGTAACGACATTAGCATTACTCTGGCGGTTACTAACGGTTTTTGCTCGGCCATCTAAATTGGTGTACCGCTGGAGGGAACGGTACGTTCCCTGATTGAGACCGTCACATGGTACAGGTATCACACGACTGTCCAATCGGCGTCCGTAGTTGCTGAATCACAACCTGCTAAGTACGAAGGTATTCTTGCGCGGCAGCCGCAGGTCTGGTAAGTTCAGTAGGGAACAGAGGTTAACCCGCTCGTAATAAACCCGAACCCCGGGCCGTAACATATTCGGTGTTTTGGAGCGAGATTCCGCTCCAGCCACCGCAACAATATATACATAACAGTGGGGTCACCCATGGGAATCCCACGTACATGGACCTGTGTGACATTTGGACATATTGAATTAGATGCTGCACCTGCACATTCAGTTTTACAAAATGGTAACTGGCAATTTATCAGATCCACAAATTATGTAATCGACACAATTTATTTACTTCTGATAACATGTGACTGCATGTGCATGCACATGGGAAATACAGTTTGAAATGTGCAATTACATCTCATGTAAAATGTGACTTCAAAAGCTCAAATCCTCTCCCTCCCTGCCCCATCCCTCCAACATCACGCACACTGCACTGGGGAGTGGGTCACACACACACACACACACACACACACACACACACACACACACACACACACACACACACACACACACACACACACACACACACACACACACACACACACTCCTCTCCCCCTCCCCCAGTCTTCTCTCCCCCTCCCCCCAGTCTCCTCTCCGCCACCCCCCAGTCTCCTCTCACCCCCCCCCCCCCAGTCTCCTCTCGCCTCCCCCAGTCTCCTCTCGCCCCCGCCCCCAGTCTCAACCCCCCCCCCCCAGTCCACTCTCCCCCCCCCCCCCCAGTCTCCTTTCCCCCTCCCACAGTCTCCTTTCCTTCCCCCCCCCAGGCTTCTCCCCCCCCCCTCCCAGTCTCCTCCCCCCCCCCCCGTCTCCCCTCTCCCTCCCCCCCCCCCCCCCCCCCAGTCTCATCTCCCCTTTCCCCAGTCTCCTCTCCTCGGAGTGTAAAGCTCAATCGGCCATTCATCCCCAGGGAATCTTAATCCCCGGGAACACGGCAATAATTTAAATAAACATAAATGCAAATTTCGCATGTGGAAAAAGTAAGTACACCCTTGGTTCTAATAGGTGGTATTGCCCCCTTTGGCAGAAACAACCTCAAGTAGGCGTTTCTTATAACTGTCTACCAGTCTCTGACCATCGACTGGGAGAAATTTTTGCCCACTCCTCCATGCAGAATTCTTTCAGCTGTGTGATGTTTGAGGGGTTTCTTGCATGCACAGCTCGTTTCAAATCTCCCCACAACATCTCGATGGGATTTAGATCCGGGCTTTGACTTGGCCATTCCAGAACCTCCATTTCTTTCTTTTCAGCCATTCCTTGGTGGATTTACTGGTATGTTTAGGGTCATTGTCATGTTGCAAGGTCCACCTTCGGTTGAGCTTCAACTTCTCCGACAGATGGCCTCACATTATCCTCAAGCACCCTCTGGTACAATGAAGAATTCATAGTGGGTTCTATGATGGTGAGCTGCCCAGGCCCTGGTGCAGCAAAGCTGCCCCAAACCATAATATTTCCACCACCATGCTTTACATTTGGTATCTGGTTCTTGTGGTCAAATGCTGTCTTTGGTTTTCGCCAAACATGTCTTCTGGTACTGTGGCCAAATAGCTATACCTTTGACTCATCTGTCCAGAGCACATTGTTCCAGAAGTGCTGGTCTTTGCCTCGGTGCTCATTGGCAAACGTTAGACTTGCCCTGATGTTCTTTCTGGACAGCAAAAGTTTCCTTCTGGCACACCTTCCATGTCGATCAAATTTGTGCAGCCTCTTTCTAATGGTAGACTCATGCACTTTGACATCAACAGTGGCAAGAGCTACCTGTAGGTCCCGTGATGACATTCTGGGGTTCTTGGAGACTTCTTTCAGCATCTTGCGGTCTGCTCTCGGACTGAACTTGCTGGCGCGGCCTAGCCTGAACAAGTTGGCAGTTGTTTGGAATCTTG